>NW_007253165.1:707670-743907 GCF_000164805.1 Carlito syrichta
AACAATTTATATTCACCATATAATTGCATACATTTTCCTTTACAGTAGACTAACTCCTTTACTACTCTCCAAATTCTCCAACACTCTATTGAAGACTTTTTGCTTCACCCACAAATAAACTTTTTAGAGCCATATCCAAAAATATTTTAGTAGTATTCATTTGGTTTAACTTCTCAGCATCAGTGAATAATGCTGATTACTCTTACCCACTTCTCACATTCAGTTTAAAGGAAAATTATTCTCTTTGCTGCTACAAACTATAAACTATATTTTATTTATTCTTTTTAATCTAATTGTTCATTTCATTTATTTATTCATTTGATATCCAAGGTATGCCAGAAATTATGCAAGTCTCATCCAAAAGGAATTCACAATCAGGTAGTAAGCGCATAATTCTACTCGTTATGTCTTAAATAAAATTGTTATCTGGAGTCTCCCCTTGACCACCTTGTCCTTCTCTGTAGTGTTTTGTTAATCTCAACTACTGCAATGGCTTTGGCATGCCTTTTAACAGAGCCCCTTTCCCTCATGTGTAATCAACACTTGGCTTTCTTCACCAGCATTCTTGCTTGGACTGAAAATGTATCAGATCTGCACATCTCCCTGTGCTGCTTCTTTATGTTCTGGAATGAGCAGTACTAGAGATATAACACAAGGAGAAAGGACATATTAAGTAAAGATGTATCAGCCGGGCTCGGTGGCTCAGCCTGTAATCCCGTGCCTTGGGACGCTGAGGTGAGTGGATTGTCTGAGCTCGTGGGTTCGACACCTGCCCGGGCAACTTGGCAAGACCCCATCTCTACAGTAAATCAAAAATTAGCCAGGTGGTAGTGCGCGTCTGTAGTTCCAGCTACTTGGAAGGCTGACGCAGAAAGATTGCCGGAGCCCAGCAAGTCAAGGCTGCAGCGGCCAAGAGTGGCCACTGCACTCCAGTCTGGGTGACAGAGTGAGACTCCAACTCAAAATATAATAATAATAATAATATTTTGTCCTGATTATTACCCAGAAATTGACAGAAAATATAGATGACTGAGCTAAGATGATTGAAATGGAGATAGGGAAAACATCTAGAGGTTTAACAGGTATTTTTTGTAGGAGATGCAAGATCTGAGGCCATTACTTGCTGTTTCCAATAGATTTCTTGGTAAGGTTAATGAGAATAATATTAAACTTACCAGAACTGTTTGGTGGACAATGAAAGAATCATAGATCAGTCAAATTTAATGTGTTTATATTTGTTTGGGAAAACTGCATCAAAATATTTTCTGTGCAGTTTTTTTTCCCTCAAACATTTACTGCCTAAAAAGAAAATAAAATTCACACCAAGAGAGAAAAAAATCTTACCTGAATATTTATAATGTATAGCTTTTAATTAAAATTAGTTGATGTGCATAATTACAGCCTAATTTGACCCCCCAAATAATATAAAATCTATCATAATAACATATCTAGTAACGATAGAGTTGATAGAATTATCAAACTATGACTTCAAAGCAGTCTTAAAATACAGTATATGAAATTTTTGAAAAGGTCGATGGTTGAAATTAACAGCTGATTAGAAACTGCAGAAAGATTAATGAAAACATAGCAATAGAAACTATCCAAATTGAAGCACAGAGAGTGGAAAAAATTAACAGAAGCCAAATAACCTGTGTTACAACATCAAGCAGCCCAACATACATGTATTTGATCCCTGAGGGAGAGGAATGGAAAAAAACAAAAATATATTTAAAGAAATAATGCCCAACATTTTTCAAAATTTGTGAGAATTATAAGGCCATAAATTTGAACTCCACAAAGAACCTCAAACAGAACAAACAGTAAGCAAATCATACTAAAGCACATATATTCAAAGTGCTAAAAATCTGTAATTAGTAAACAACAACAACAAAAACAACCCAAAACTAAAGCAGTCAGAAATGAAGAAAGATTACATAGAAGTATTTTTACAAACCGTAGACTGTACATCAGAAAAACTGCAAGCTGAAAGATAACGAAACTACATTTTTAAAATATAAAGAGAAAGGAAAAATTATCATTGTAGAATTCTGTATTCCATGAGAATATTATTCAAATAAGACATCAAATTGGAGACTTTTTAATTTTAAAGATATGGGTTACAATTCAGGATTAGGTACATAAGTGGTAATTGTACAGGTAAAGTTTGGGCCTCCTATTAGTCTTCGCTTCACCTGATTTGGGATCAAGAACACTTATTAATATTATGTGCTTCCCCCAACCAGCAGTGACCCACTACTGTCAATCCAGTTCATGCAGTATTATGATAAAAGTTCAGGGTCCACTTATGAATGAGAGCATGTAGCAGTCAGTTCGTTGTTTCTGTGATAGAGCACTGAGTATGATAGACTCTAAATCCATTCAAGTTGCTGCAAGTTTGTAATTTTGTTCTTCTTCATGGCTGCATAATATTTCATCATGTATATATACCACATTTTTTAAAATCCAACTCACATTCGTTTAAAAAGTTGGAGACTTTTTAAACTAACATAAAATCAGAGGAAATTTATTTTCAGCAGAAGTATATGAAGTAACAGGAAAAAAAGTTCTTCTGGTTGAAGAAAAATGGTCTCAAGTGGATACCTGAATTTATGCAAAGGGATGATAAATATTTGAGACGGTAATTTAAAAAAATCTATAAAATATAATTGCATATTTTAAAGTAAAAATATCAGTGTAACACTTTTAAAAGTAAAGGTTGTGATTACAATAGCACAAAGGATAAAAGGAAGAAAATTGAAATATACAATTACAAGTTTTGCAGACTATGTGAAGTAGCATACTATTTCCAGGTAGTATGTGATAAGTTACACAAGGTCAATCTTGGAACAGCAACTGAAAAGAATTAAAAGGTAAATAAGCTTTTGGTGGATATAAAATAAAGCACTAAAGGACAATGAATTCCGAAGGTAGTAGGAAAATGGGATGAGGGAGGGAAAGCCCACGTGTGGAAAATAGAAAAAAAAGTGGTTGTCTTCAGTTCATCTATATTAATAATTACATGCAATAAATGGTCTAAATATTTCCACTGAAAGTCAGAGATTGTCAATAAAAGACAAGATTTAGCTATACTGACTAAAATACTCAATTTAAGTATAGAACAGATATATGGTAAACAAAAGGGAAAACTGTCATGCACACAGGACAATGATATCACTAGAAATACAAATAGATGTTTCATAATAATGAAAGGGTTATAGATGGCCATCTCCGGCCTTTGTCTTCACATGGTCTTTGTTGAAATCTGTATCCTAAACTCTTCTTTTTATAAGGACACTAGTAATGTCAAATTATAGGCTGAACATATGAGCTCATTTTGCATTAATTTCCTCTTGAAAAATAAGGGAGACAGATCACGTCTTGTTTTATGAGGCTACCATAACCCTAACGCAAAATTCAGACAAGGATATTACAGAAAAAGAATAGACGCAAATACTGGCAAATTGAATCCAGCAACATATAAAAGGGGATAATGCATTATGACCAAGTGGCATTTATCCCAGTGATGTAAGATTGCTCACACTTTTTAAAAGCAAAATTATTATTAAGATAATCAAGAGAAAACCCAATCATCTCAGTCTTTTCAGAAAAAAATTAAAAATTATTCATAAACTCAGGACAGAAATAATCTTCTGTATAGTGACTAAGATTATTTACAAACCTTAATAATGAAAATTTGAAACTTGTTCCTTAAAGTTCAGAAACAAAACAAGTATATCTACAGTCACTACTTTTATTCAACATTACATAAAATATCCTGGTTAGTGTGATAAGGCAAGAAATAAATATAAAGGCATACAGATATTTTTTAAAAAGGCACATCTGAATTTGCAGACAACATGAATACATACATAGAGAAAAACTATAGGATCCATAAAATGGCTATTATAACAAGATTACAGTATATAAAAATATTTTTAAAAGTTGCATTTCTATATCCTAGCAACAAATAACAAAAATTGAAATATAAAAATTCTATTTATAAGTGAATAAGACACATGAAATACTTATGAATATATTATAAAATAATAATTTTAATTCACAACTTATAGATTAATAAAAATTAATTAATAAAATATATATGCATAATATTTACACTGAAAATTATAGAATATTGCTCAGAAATTAAAAAATTCTAAATAAATGCAGAAACACACATGTTTATGAATCTTGTTTTATTTTATTTATTTTTTTTGAAATGTGAGAAAGTAGGATTTATTAAGAAGATAGAAAATCTCCCACAGCAGGAGGAGACCTGAAAGAGGTTGCTCATATTTATAAATTTTTTTTTGAGTTGGAGTCTCACTCTGTCACCCAGACTGGAGTGCAATGGATGCTCCCGGCCACCGCAGCCTCGACCTGCTGAGCTCTGGCAATCCTTCTGCTCAGCTTTCCAAGTAGCTGGAACTACAGGTGCACGCTACCATGCCCGGTTAATTTTTTAATTTATTGTAGAGATGACGTCTCGCCAAGTTGCCCAGGCGGGTCTTGAACCCATGGGCTCAGGCAATCCACTCACCTCAGCCTCCCAAAGCATGGGATTACAGGCTGAGCCACCGAGCCTGGCTCATGTTTATAAATTTTAAAAACCAATATTGTTGAAATATAAATTTCACTAAAATTGATTTTTGTAATTAATGTAATCTCTAAAATCTTTAATTTTGTTCACATTGACAAGTGAATTCTAAATGAAAAGGATCATCAAGTAGCTTCTAAAATAATTTTGAAAAAATATTTAGAAGATGTGTATTACATGAAATTTAAGACTTACTATAAAGCTACAGTAAAAAAAAAAGTACATTTTTGCACAAGCATATATCTCTATATCAGTTGAAAAAATATATATCTCAATATATCTAGATTCCAGAAATAGATTCACATATATAAGGTCAATTGAGATATTACAGAATTGTTAAGGTAATTTAATGGGGATAGAATAGTCTTTACTACAACTTTACTTAACAATGGGGTATCTTGAATAAACCTCTAATTTACTGCACAATATACACAAAAATTGAACCATACAAGCTAAATATACAACTCTTGAAGAAAACATAGGCCTTTTTACAACATTGGGATAGGAAAAATTTGGGGGAGGAGGATAGCAAAATCAAAACCATAAAGGAAATACTGACAAATTGAATTTCATTAAAGTAAAACAAACTCTTCTCTTGGAAAGGCACCTTTAAGAAAGTGATAAGGCGAGCCGCATGCTGAGAGTTGGTATTTGTAAGTGATTTATATTTGATTAGTATTTTTATCTAAAATGCATTAGGTACTTGTAAACTCAATAAGACAAACAACGAAGTAAGCAAAAGATTTCAACATTTTCCCAAAGACAACATACAAATGGCCAAAAAGTATATGCAAAGCTGCTAAAGAAGATAATTTTCAGGAAGATGAAAATCAAATGAGGTACTACTACATAGTTACAAGAACATTGGAAAGAATGTGAAGCATTCAGAACAATGCTTTACAAAGATATAATTGCTTCAGCTATGATATCTGTTAGATGTGCTTGTTGGCTTCTTTCTGTTCCATGACTACTCCCGTAATTCTTAGATTCATAATAGTGGACGAGGAAACACGGAGAGACAACTGCCTGTCAGTCAAATGTATCTTCATAGTCTTGTCCTTCTGATGGTCAGCAGTGTGAAACCATATTTGTATAAGTCAATTAAATTCTCAAATATATATGCATTCTCATAATAATATATTATAAATTGATATATCCAAACAATATTTTGACTGCTTAGAAATGGTTGTAATTTTTATTTTTGAAAAGTTGTTTTGGGGTCTAAAATGATCGACTGGAGACATTGGTTGACTGCCGCTGTCTAAAAGGAGAAGTGGTCCTGGCAGTTTGAGGGTCTGCCTGGAAACCCAAGCTGATGTTTACTGGATAGTCAGATGGGGATGTGGAGAAAAAATATCTCCAAGCCCCAGCCAGCCCCAGAGGCGACCCCAACCTGAGATCGGGAGAGTACTCTTGGAGGAAAAAAAAAGCAGGGAATGAATATGGGACAGTTTTTACACAGCTCTTGTGGCCTCTGCAGTCCCAGCTAAGGGAGAGACAACGCAGGCCCTTTCCCAGCATCCCCTCCCACACTGCTCAGGCACAGAAAGCTGTCCAGAAGAGGCACAGAGACGCCACCTTGATCCATGTGGGGCTCAGGGAACTCCAGTTCCTGGTGAGCCCTGGCACTGGTGGCCACTAAACTCCCACATGCACAAGCTCTGTGGGGCACATTCTGCTGGGATTGTTTGCCCGCATGGGTCCTGCTTCCTACCTTCCTCTTCAGCTCCCAGTTGGGCAACATGTTCTCTTGGGGGAAGCTTCTCCAGCAGCACTGGGGCCTGTACTGGCCACAGGCCAAGGCTGCAAATGCAAGCTAAATATACAACTCTTGAAGAAAACATAGGCCTTGCCCTCAGGGGATTGCTGTCACTGTGATTTTTCCTCCCACAGAGCAAGGTTGGAACTAGGAGGCAGTGCCCCTCTTTGTAGTGCATTGGCAATGGCCTTGCCCACCTGAGGACTGAGGGAAAAATACAAGGTTTCTGCCAGCAAGGCACTGGCCTCCCACCGAACCCTGTGTGAGAGGACTGGACTCACGTAGTCAGGAGGAGGCTGCTGCATTCTCACCTCACAAGACCTGTGCCAGAGTAGAGCTATGGGGCCCCTCTCGGCCACCTGCCAATCCTGCTGGCAAAACATACAGACTGGGGAGAGCGCCCCAACTCCCTGCCAGCCAGGGCTCCTGGCTTGTGCTGAAGGGAGGGGAAAACCTCTGATCTGGAGGAAAGGACCTGTTGCCCTGCCCCCACCAGACTGCACTGGTGAAACAGTGCCAGATGATTTTCCCCAACTTGCCATTCTCTCTGCCACCTCTGCCACTTCCACAGTTGGATCAGAGGAGGGAGGTCAAGTTAGAAAACAACACAAACTATCACTCCAATAATAGCAACCTTATCAAATAAAAAATAACAAAACAATAAAAAGAAAAGAGGATGCTATCACAGATAAGAAAGTATCAGTGAGAAAGCACTGGAAATCCCCAAAGCCACAATGATTTGTCACCTGCAAAGCAGCTTCTCAGACCCCAAACAAAGGAGTCTATCCAGAATGACCTGTCCCTGATGACAGACATATCATTCAGATTATGGATGACAAAGAAACTCAACGAGATCCAGGAGAAAGTGGACACCCAAAACAACCAGCCATGAAAATAGGATAGGAAATGAAAGTTGCACTGGCCATTCTAACAAAGAACCAAACTGAACTTCTGGAAATAATTCTTTCCTGGAATTTCAGAACACAATGGCAAGCCTTAACAGCAGAAATGAGCAGACAGAGGAAAGATTCTCAGAGCTAGAAGAACAAATGCATGAATTAATCCTACCTGAAAAAATAAGGAGAAAAGAACTAGAAAAAAATCAGCAAAGTCTATAAGAGATCTGGGATTACATAAAGAACCCAAATCTATGATGGTGTTCCTTGAGAGAGAATGAGAAACAGAACAATCTGGAGCAAGTTTTCTAAGATGTTATACAAGAAATTTCCCCTATCTTGCTAGAGAGGTGGTTGTACATACACAAGAAATTCAAAGAACTCCTGCGAGATATTACATGAGAAGACTATCTCAAGGCCCATAATAATCAAACAAGGTGAGCATAAGTAAAAAAGGCCCCAAAGCAGCTAGAAATAAGGGACAGACCACCAAAGGAGACCCATCAGTGTTGCAGAAGACCTCTCAGCAGAAACCTTTCAATCCAGAAGGGACTGGGGACTCATGTTTATTATCCTTAAAAGAAATCCTAGTCAAGACTTTTCTACCACACCAAACTAAGCTTAATTAATGAAGGATAATTAAACCCCTTCCCAGACATGCAATCCGTAAGAGAATATGCCACCTCCAAACAGCCCTTCAAGAGATGATTAAGAAAGTTCCAAGCATAGAAATGAATGATTCCACCCATCACAGAAGCATAGATAAACACACAGCTTATAGATTATACAAACTAGCCACAAAGCCTAGACTGCAAAGCAGTTTCTTAATAACAATATGACAGGAAGAAACCCACATACCAACAATTAACTTAAACATGAATGGACGGAAAGTGCCACTAAAAAGGCATAGAGTGGCATATTGGATAAAGAAGCATGGTCCATCCTTCTGCTGCCTACAGGTTACCTCTCTCACTGCAAATAACATCTATAACTGAAGGTAAAGGGTTGGAGAAAAATCTTCTAGGAAAATGAAAAACAAAAATGAACAGGGTAGCTATTATTATATCAAACAAAACAAACCTTAAACCAATAAAAGTTATAAAGGACAGTGAAGGGTACCAAATAATGATAAAGGGATCAATTAGCCATCAAGAAATATCCATCTTGAATGTTTACACACCCAATATAGATGCACCCAGATTTATAAAACAATTGCTAATTAATCAGAGAGAACATAGACAGTCATACAATAAAAGTCAGAGATTTCAACATACTGCCTTAAACAGATCATCAATGCAGAAAACTAACAAAGAAATCCAGAATGTTAACCAGACACCGTTCTAATTAGATCTAATAGACATCTGCAGAACACTTCACCCAGCAACCGCAGAATATACCTTTTCTCACAGCACACAGAGCACGCTCAAAAGATTTACTACATACTAGTTAGGATGGCTATCATTAAAAAGTCAAAAAGTCATTTGTGTGGGCAAGGCTGCAGAAAAAAAGGAATGCTCTCACATTGTTGGTAAAAAGTTAGTTCAACTTTTTGGAAAGAAGTTTGGAGATTTCTCAAGAAATAGAAAATAGAGCTACCATTCACCCCACAAATTCTACTTTGGGAATATGCCCAAAGGACCACAAATTGCTCTACCAAAAAGACACCTGCACATGTAGGTTTATTGCAGCACTCTTCACAATAGCAAAAATGTGGAAACAACCCAGATGCCCATTGGAGGTGGACTGGATAAAGAAAATGTGCTACATATACACAATGAAATACTACACAACCACAAAGAAGAACAAATTCTTGTCCTTTCCAGCAACACTAGATGCAGCTAGAGACCATAATCCTAAATGAAGTCACAGAAACAAGAAAATCTGAATATCTTATGTTCTCACTCATAGGTGGGCACTAAACACTGTCCACACAGGCACAAGGATGAGGACAACAGACACTGGGGACTGCTAAAGGAGGGAGAGAGGGAGGCGAGATAAGGCCTACAAACCATCCATGGGTTCCATGCCCACTACTGGGAAGGAGGGCCTAGCAGAAGCCCAAACCTTGCCTTCATGCGGTATACTTATGTAACAAATCCTCACATGTACTCCACTCTTCTAAAATAGATTTTTAAAAAGTTAAGTTTCTTAAACTATAGTTTTATACAGTACCATCCACCAGTTCTATAAGTTCTGACAAAAGAAGTGACAGCTCTGACAGTCAGTACCACAATCAAGATAAAGATTATTTTCTTCGCCCTCCAAATTTTCCTAGTGTCTGGTTGTCATCACTACCTTCCGTTCACCCTTGGGCCTTAACAACCTTTGTTGATTTCTGTCCTTTGGCTTTGCTCTTTCCAGGATGTTATATAAATAGAATCAAATAGGATGTAGCTATTTTTGTTTGATATTTTTTACTTCTTTTTATTTATATGCATGTAGTGATAGTAGTTTCTTCCTTTTTATTCCAGAGTAGTGTTTTATTGTGTGCATAAATCATTGTTTGTCCATTCAGCAGTTGATGGACAGAATTTTTAAAATGACCTATTTAAAACGCTAAGGACTATTCATTTAAAAAAATAATTCCAAAAAGTATTTGGGATGATGTCAGATCCAGAACAAGAAAAATATAGTGGATTCAAGATAGATAACTTAACATATAGTAATTTGCACTATTTTAGAAAAGAAAAACATGTGAAGCTCCTTCTTCCAGAGGCCGTTTTATTGACCTTTTTATTGTTAAATGGCAGTGAAACAGTGGTCAAGAGCACCGATTCCCAAGCAAGACTCCCTGAGTTCCAATCCAGTTCTGCTGCTTGTCACTTACTTTTTTTTTTTTTTTTTTTTGAGTTGGAGTCTCATTCTGCTGCCCAGACTGGAGTGCAGTGTCACGCTCCTGGCCACCGCAGCCTCGATCTGCTGGGCTCCGGGGAGGCTTCCGCCTCGGCCTTCCGAGTAGCTGGAACTACAGGTATGCACTACCACGCCCAGCTAATTTTTGATTTATTGTAGAGATGAGGTCTCGCCAAGTTGCCCGGGTGGGTCTCAAACCCTGCGGGCTCAGGCAGTCCACTCACCTGAGCCTCCCAAAGCGCGGATTACAGGCGGAGCCACCGAGCCCGGCATCACTTACTTTTTAATATTAATTAACCTCTCGTTCCCTCAGTTTTCTCCAGCATAAAATATTCATCATAATGGTACTATGAGGATTGAATTGATACTTATAAAGAACTTAGAACATTGCCTACCAGCCACTAGTTATCTGTTATTGTTTATTTTCCCACATTCCTGCAAATACGTGTTTCACATTAGCACCACTCTTCTCAAACCTGTTTCTTCAACAATTTGTGTAGTTGTTTGGGGTTGCTCTCAGTCAACTGGTCAGGCAGTTAGTAAAGAATGGCCTCAATCATTACAAATTTGTTTGCCTTTAGTATTAGCACTCTGTTAATGTTTTTTCTGGATGGACCTGGAGTTAGCTGATATCCTTTAAAAGGCCAATATTTATTCTGTTAGCAACTGATTAATTTCTTGTATATTTCATATACACAAAAATAGCCATTTCAAATCTGACTAAAAAAAAAAAAATAAGCCAGCCATTTGTGGGTAAAGTTGGGCAGTAGAATGCACCAATATTTTCTTTGTAACTTATACAGGCAAATTACCAGGAATAATAGATTTTTACTTTTATTAACTTTTGCTCAATGATTCTGGGGAAAGAAATTGTTACGGGCTTAAGTTTAATCAGCTCAACATAAACTCTTGACAATCAATGTTCATATGAAACCTGAATTGTAATAGCTACCTGAGAGTCAGGCTGGTTGTGCCTGTAGTCTCTTAATCAGTTAGTGATTTTCAGTGAAATAAAAGATGGGCATTTTCTTTATTTCCCTTAAAAATTATTTTCATTAGTAAGTCAATATTATTTTTTAAAATGAATTAAACAGTTATAATGAATAGAAAGAGACAGAGTATATTTTTCTTGACAACATTGAGGGAGAGACATGGAATTATGACTGAGACTTGAAATAAGAAAAACAAAAATTAAGGGAAACCTTTATCAAATGTGCTAGGTTTTTTTCTGCAGACTAGAATTTTTTTTTTTCATTTCTAGCTCAAAGGACTTCCCTAAAAGCCTATTTGAACACTGGTTAATGAGTAAGGTTCTTGTGAAAGTTCACCTCCAAGACATCTGATTACTCTGACAAGAT
This sequence comes from Carlito syrichta, assembly GCF_000164805.1. Lineage (NCBI taxonomy): Eukaryota > Metazoa > Chordata > Mammalia > Primates > Tarsiidae > Carlito > Carlito syrichta. Next base: position 719,131 of record NW_007253165.1, read on the forward strand.
TCAATTTCTTTTTTTAGTCAGAGATGATGTAAAATAAAGTTATTTGCATATCATTACATGCATCCAAGTCTTCTTTAAGATTGCAGTGACATGTAATGAACCCTATAATTACTTTTATAAAACCTGTTTCTTGTTGGCTCACTTCAGAGATTGTTCTGTCATTAAAAAGGGACACAGTTTTTTTAGTGTTATAGTAATAAATCTTTTCCATACCCTCTAATTCCCAGCGTGAACTGGTCATTTCCTCTTTCAAAACTGTGTTGAAATTTCAGATGTGAATGTCAGAACCAACTTCTTCTTATGTCTCCTAACATGAATAGAATGCCTTTCTAAAAAATTCTGTTTCAGATCTGAGTGCTGGACTGGCCTTCCTCTGAGAACCAGCACATGATCCACTCCAGGGTATATCCTGTGTGTTCAAATTTTGTTTGTCTTCTTTGTTGAAATAAAGTCAGGCAACATGAACCCCCAAAAAGCCTCTTAATTGAGTTGGGATTCCTTAATGAATGGCGAGAAGTGAGATCTCTTAATCTTTTAAAAGTCAGAATGGATCCTACATTAAGGAAAATAGACAATGTCAAGAAGCTTACTTACCACTTTTAAAATATGACCCTTAGAGATGTAAGTTGGTAAAAAATAATCAAAATAATTCCACACTTTCTGTATTTGGAATAATAGAGAACTCTTGCTTCCCCTGATTGTCTTGGCAGTTGTTCATTTTGTGAGTCCTATTTACCCAGGTCCAATAATTAATGTGTACTAAACAATCTGACTGAAAACTTGCAACTGAATTCTAAAACTGCCCTCATATTGCAATATTATTAAAGACCTCTCTTTTCTATTTTATTATTTTCATATATAAATCCCAAAGAATTTATGCTCATTACATTAAAAAAAAATCATTTTACTTCTCCTTACAGCCTAGTCTGTGAAACTTTTCTCTTTCTTGAGTGATTTCTCTGTCTCTGGGCTGTTCTACACCTCCTGTATCTTCTCTAGGGCTAGTCCTTAGGGAAGGGACCTTCTAACTGGGTCAAGTCCTTGGAAATTAAAGTGAAACAAAGAGTGTACCCAGGTTCACAATGAACTCAATAGTTTGTGGCCTTTCAGTCATAGCCACTTGATTACTCTATAGACTTTACTATTCCATCTTGCTCACAAGTCGAAAAAGCAATATAAAACATGATCATAAAACCTGCAAAATCTGCTAAAAAAAAAAAACCAAAATATTTGGTGCAATAAAACCATTAAACTATATTGATTTACTTCAAATTGAGTGTCATTAATCTGTTTCAAATAGTTTTAAATTATTATATAGTTAATGCCTCACGCATATACCTACTTTTCTGAAGACAACATTATAAAGAGCACTGGCAACAAGGTTTGAATTACTATTGGTAGCCTCCTCTAAGACTTATACTAAATTTAATTCAATGTCCTAAGATTACATTTAGAATAAAAGTATGTGCTTTCTAGAGACATTACAGTTAGTTGTTCAGAATAGGCAAATTTAATTTTAGTCACTATAAACATTCTTAATAAGTGTTCCACAGGAAATCATTCCAATGACATTACAATAATGATGGTATCAACTATTGTGAATTTCCTCACCATCTCTATCCAACACCACTGTAAACTAGGACTGCACAAGAACTGCTCTGTCTACATGGAAACTCCTCTTTTTGTAAATATCTATTGACATTTCCTCTGGAATATGAGTCATTTGTAACTGTATAGATCAAACATATCCCTGATGGTTGAGGCTGTGTTTTAAAAGGAGAGTATATTAGTTTCCCAGGGTTGCCTTAAAAAAACCACAAACTAATTGATTTAAAACAACAGAAAAATAGCCAGGCTTGGTGGCCCAGCCTGTAATCCCGCGCCTTTGGGAGGCTGAGGTGAGTGGATTGCCTGAGCCCGTGGTTCGAGACCCGCCTGGGCAACTTGGTGAGACCTCATCTCTACAATAAATCAAAAAATCAGCCAGGCGTGGTAGCGCGCGCCTGTAGGTCCGGCTACTCGGAAGGCTGAGGCAGAAGGATCACCAGAGCCCAGCAGGTGGAGGCTGCGGTGGCCGGGAGCGGTCACTGCACTCCAGTCTGGGCGACAGAGTGAGACTCCAACTCAAAACAAACAAACAAACAAACAAACAAACAAACAAAAAAACCTAGAAATTTATTCTCACATTTCACAGTTCAGGAGACTAGAAGGCTGAAATCAAGGTATTGGTAGGGTTGGTTCCTTCTGGAGGCTCTAAGGGCAAAACTGTTTCATGCCTTTCTCCTAGCTTCTGGCTACTCCTGGCATTTCTTTGGGTTCCTTGGTTTGTAGATGTATCACTTCAAACCCTTTCCCTTTTGTCACACGACCGCATTTCTGTGAGTGACCTTTGTGTCTCTGTGTCCAAATCTCCCACTCCTTTCTCTTCTAAAGAAACCAGTTATTGGATTCGAGGCATACATTAATCCAGTGTAACATCAACTTAACCTAATTATTTCTGCAAAAAGACCCTTTTTCCAAATAAGGCTATATTCACAGGGATGGGGTAATAACTTGTACATATCTTTGGGGGGCATATGATTCAATGCACCACAGAATAGACAACAATACATCAAAGAATTGAATGGAGGTGAAAATCAAATTATCTTCTTGTTATGGGATGGACTGAAACATTTTGGCTAAAAATCTAAACATGATTTTATAGACAATGTGTGGTCATGTTATCAGTGATATTTGTGTTGATAATCATTTCTAGATAAAGATAGCTCAAACTAAAAGAAAAGAGGCCGGACTCGGTGGCTCCGTAATCCTGCGCCTTGGGAGGCTGAGGCGAGTGGATTTCCTGAGCCCGCGGGTTCGAGACCTGCCTGGGCAACTTGGCGAGACCTCATCTCTACAATAAATCAAAAAATCAGCCGGGCGTGGTAGCGCGCGCCTGGAGTTCCGGTACTCGGAAGGCTGAGGCGGAAGGGTCGCCGGAGCCCAGCAGGTCGAGGCTGCGGTGGCCGGGAGTGGCTGCTGCACTCCAGTCTGGGCGACGGAGTGAGACTCCAACTGAAAATAAAAAAAGAAAGAAAAGAAAAGAGAGCAAAAGCCAAATTACAGTACGAACCTAATTTGGGTGTGAGGAATTATTTTTATAATTGCATTTATAAGCTTATTGCGTGTATTTTCTTTTTAACTCACTACAATCTTTTTCTTAAAGAGTTTTCAGAATAATGGTATTACTCTGATGGTAAACAGCCGATGTTCTCAGTTTTTCCTAGAAAATTAGTTTTAACAGAATATTTTTTAGAATAGTTATTGCCAATCTGATCTAGATAATATTTTTAGAGCTTGCTTTTGTTCTAAATGTTACCAGATTATCAGAGAACTTTTTAAACCATGTTTTACTATTAATGGACTTTCTCACTCTTACCATATATATCCACAAAACTGTATTCCATCTGGTAAAGCTTGAATTGTGTTCCTCCAAAAGATGTGAAAGGTCACCTGTGACTGTGACCTTCTTTGCAAATAGAGTCCTTGTAGATGATTACATTCAGGTGAGGTCATACATATTGGCCCTAATCCAATATAGTATCCTTATAAAAATAAATCTGGGCACACGGACATACATGGAGGAAGGAAGTACTAGAAGCTAGGAGAGAGGTGTGGAGATTTTCTCTTACAGTCCTTAAAAAGAACCAACTCTGCTGACACTTTGATTTCAGATCCTAGTCCTTCAAAACTGTGAGAGAATAAATTTCACCCAGATTATGCTATCTTGTTATGGCAACTTCAGGAAACTAACACACTGCATTTCTTACTATCACTCATAGGTGAGTCTACCAGGTCAAATATATTTATATGCAGATGTTTGTCTATGTGCATATTGATATTTATTTAATTGCAACATTCAAATATCATTTAACATATTTCCTGCCTTCTTCCTATTTACCTAGGAATTGCCTTTTTGATGTAAGATGTAAACATTAAAAACAGTTTTTTAGAGGTTTGACTTTAGCTAGACAAAGTCTTATAACTGCAGTCATGTCTTCCTGCACCATGACTTTGCTGAAAATTTTCAGAAATTTTTGGAAATTTTACATGCAAACCAACAAAAGTTAACCAAACCAAGTATATCCAGGGGAAATTTAAGTTCGTCACAATATAGTAGATATATTTTAAGAATAAAAGGGTGAGTTTTTTTGAGGACAATATTTGATTCTACAATGAGCCCCCATCCGCATGCCCTCCAGGGAATCAATTTACTGACTGCTTTCTTGAGGAAGCCATTTTTCTTTTTTATTTCTACCAGAGATGATATTCCTAAAAGTTCAGCTAGCTGAAAAGGTATTTGTAAAATCTAACCTTTAGAACAATTTTTCTTCTTTTTTTTAAAGCCAGAGACTATAGTATAAAATAGTCATTATGTGTAGTTTCCATAAATGTGTAATGTGCATATATATAATGTATATATTCTATAAGATTCTAAAGAAAGACATAAAATGACTCTTATGTTTGACTTTATAAAATATTGAGCATGTTCCATTTTAATCATGGATTAAAGCCTCCTATAGAGGTACAGCTGTGGAACTTTTGCTTATACAATAATTCCTGATGTGTGGTCAGGTGATTTTTCTCTTCCATGATAAAATCGGGATGCATTATCACAATCTAGAATTGTTTTAACATGCAGCTGGACATAATATCTAATTATTATTTCCTATAAAGATTTAAAAATCTATAAGAAAAGATAGTTCGGTATCTTTTTGGAGAGAATCATTTCATATTAGACTAATTTGTGCACATTATAATAGAGTCATCTTTATTGGTCACAATAAATTAGATATAGTTTAAGAATATAAGGGTGAATTTGTTGAGGACAATGTGTGAGTTCAAAATGAACCCTTTTCAGGGAATTATTTAATACATTTTTGTCCACCCAGTGAACTTGCTTGAAAAGTTTTGTACGATGTAGCACTGCATAAAGCTATGCATTTTTTGAATGCTTCTTACAAATTAATTCTTATGGGAAAGTTAAATATTTGGCCACCCCTTTCAAACTTTTTCAAGCTAAAATTAATCTCTAAATGGGGACTTCTCAATTTTAAATTTGTGTGCACAATTTTTTTTCCAAGAAGTTTCTTATCTTTCTCTGCAGATATTCCTTTGATTTAACTTTGAAGCAAGTCATAATATTCTAACATCAAGTACTTTATTTTGGTTCCAATTCTCACCAGCAACATTACTTCTATCCTTGACTTTAAGTAACTACCAAGAAGCAGTTGGTAAAATTAACTTTATAGTAAATGTGCTAAAGATTATCATGCTCTGTTCCTAGTTTACTAGTTTTACTTCATTTCCTCTTTCTTCTACGTAATTTGTATCTGTTGTACGGAAATACCTACCCGTGCTTGTAGGGTCATTGGATTTTTAAAAGATCATGATCATTTGTCTGAAACTTGCCCCTTGCAGCAGTTGCCCGCATCTCTTGTCCCATGCTCCCACAGTCATTTGTCTGGCTGACTTCGGTGTATCCTCTTATCTGAGTCAGCACCATCGAGGAAATATTGCTTCCTCCTTCCCTCTGGTCTGGATTCAATGTATGTGCTTCCATGATTATAGCGATCTATAAATTATCATCCCATCTGCCACACTTTTGAGAGCCAAAGGGAGTGTTAACCAGATGGGATACTACTGGGAAATAGGCATAAGCAAATTTTCCTAGATAATCTGGAGGGAGGGTCACTCGACAGCATATTTACTCTGGATAGCATTATAATTATCTTTAAGATTTTTCTCTATGCTGTTAGCTTCCTGTGGGTAGTGATTATGTCTTTTAATTCTGGATTGCTGATGTCTGGTCTATCGTAAGTGCTTGCTGAAACAAAATAAAAATAAATTGAAATGAGTGAATAAATAGATATAAGAAAGAAGGGGCTGACATAGATATAATCTAAGGTGTTTTAAATTATAAAGAAAAGTAACTCTTGTAGTGCTATGAGAATGTATCATGTAGATCTCCTATTGCAAGAGCAAAATTGCCTACCTCCCCAGCTACTGCCCTTCTGGATAGGCCCTGACATGTGCACCTTGCTTCTCATGTTGCCCCCGGCCAATGACAGCACAGCAGGGTGCTCATGCAGACTCATTCCAAAAGACAATTTTTCATATTTGTTCATTCTTTTTTTAACAGACAGCTTTGGCTTAAGGACTCCCCCATAGACGTGGCTAGAATTTTCTTAGCAAAGCATTACAATCTGAGACTCTTCCTACCCAGCACCTCTTCCTTTCCATCTTCTTCACAGGGATCAGACTTACGTGACAGTCTGATAGCTATCTCACTGTTTTGTTGTGTCGTTTTTTGTTTTTTCTTCTATCTGCCACAAGTATTTCTTCCAATAAAGCTCTTATACATTGTGGTAGGTTGAATAATGGCTCCCTAAATATCCCCATTCCTAATCCTTATAATGTATGGATATGTTATCTTACATGTCAAAAGGGGATTTGCAGATGTGACTGGATTAAGCATTGGGAAATGAAGAAATTATCTTGAATTATCTAGGTGGACCCAGGGTTAACACATGGGTCTTTGTAAAAGAGAGGCAGAATGGTCAGAGAGAAAGAAAAGGCAATATGACAACAGAAGCAGAGGAAGAGGAGATGTGACAATGGAAGCAGAAGTTGAAGTGATATAGATGGGGAACAAAGAATTCTAGAAACTTCTAAGGATTGGAAAAGGCAAAAATTAAACTCTGCCAACTCTGCCATGGAACCACCAGAGGGAACACAGCCTTTATGATGTCAGCAAGATTTGCTTCAGGCTTCTGACCTTCAGAACCATAAAATAATAAATTTGTGTAGCTTACAAGCCACTGAATACGTGGTAATCTTTTACAGAAATAATAGGACAAGGACACACACCCATGCTAATTCTATTTTAACATCTACTTCTCAAAGGACTTGCATTAACATAACTATCAGTGTTAATTCTTTCGGTTTCAGATAAAAATACAAAGATTTATTTAGAGGATTAGTCATAGAATGATTTCATTGATTTATAACTTTGTAAATAAGTACTAGTTCACTGCTAGGATAAAGTTTCAAAGGGAAGATAAACTGTAACTACAAATGACAGCTTAGGTCATTTAAAAATACTATATGAAATATGTTTTTGAGGGAAGATGTTTCAGATACACATGCACGAATAAAATATTAAATCATCCTGAACAATGGATGATGGAGACAGAAAACAATCGTCCAGATCTTTGCAACGAAATATAGTAGAGTCTTAGCTGTTGTAGACTGAAAAGCTTAAGTAAATGCTGAAGACTTGTATCGTCCAGAAGTATAGAGAGACAAAGAGAATGAGAATGCGCCTGCTAGCTACTTAACTTACATGTCTGCAGTGTGCACCGTCCAACGCTGAGCTTATCCTCCAATGCTGTTGTTGTTCAAGTTCATGCCTCTGTTCCATTTGAGAACTTCTGAAGTACTGAAAATGTTACATTTTTTTCAATGATCATTGTTATCATTAGCCAAATCAAAGATTAGTTGGTCTGTTGGTTTTCAAGCTTCCTTAGAGATTTAAGAATCAGGTTTTCTGCTAATCCAAAGAAAAGACTATAAAACACGTTTTCTTCATAGATTTTTTTTCTCTTTGTTTGAAGTTGGCATATTTTAGCCTGTTATCTGCTCTTCTTAGATTGCTGATATTCCATCGCATTCTGTGGAATGTACCTGTTCCTCTGGTAGTCTGAATTGAATTAGCTAATCATTAATGGCTCATGTTTGAGAAATTACAATTTATATTGATGGGGATTAATAAGATTAATATTTTCTCTAAATGAAAGAAACAAACTCTAGGAAAACTAGATTACCTATTATGGTCAGTGCATTTGGGAAGATTTGAAGCTCAATTTCTCGTAACACATAATGCTAATGGAGCAAAGTTCAATTTTTTAAACAGTATTTTGGTTTTCTTGTTCTTTCCTATTAGCTGACCACAATTTAAACATGATGTGGCAACTGCATAATCTGTATCACAAAGAAAATTAGGAGAAATTGGCAAGGGACAGATTGATTTAGAAACAAACCCTATTAATTCATTCATTTATTTGCTGATTTGGTGTTTACAATTTTTTAAAACATTTAAAAAAATTTTATTTTAAAGATGTGGGGTACAATTCAGGATCAAGTATACAAATGGTTATTGTATTGGTAAAGTTTGGGCCTCCCTTTGGTCCCCACATTGCCTAGTTTGAGACTGGGTACTCTTACTAATGTTATGAGCACCCCCCCCCAACAGTATCCCACTGCTGCCAATCCCTTTCTTTTCGAACTATGGTAAATGTTCAGTGACCACTTATGAGTGAAAACATATGGTACTCACTTTGTTTCTGTGATAGATCACTGAGTATGATGGATTCTAAATACATCCAAGTTTCTATGCAGTCCATACTTTGTTCTTCGTTATGGCTGTATAATATTCCATTTGTTTACATGCCACATTTTTAAAATCCAGTCCAGTTTTGATGGGCAGCACATTTGGTTCCATGTTTTTGCTATTACGAATAGTTCTGCAATAATAATGCATGTGCAGGTATATTTTTTGTAGAGTGATTTAAGTTCCTCTGGATATAATCCCAGAAGGGGGATTGCTGGCTCATATTAAAGGGCAATTTCTTGTTAGGTGTTTACATTTCTAAACACAACTCCTTTGAGGATTTACATTTCCAGAATATTTATGATAGGCACAGAGAAAGAAGTTTCACAACTGATTTGGATAGTTAAATAAATAAATTGTGACAACTGTATGGATTCTAGAAGCCTAGAGAAAAGTGTCAAAATCTGGCCTGCTGGTGGACTAGAACAGCCTTCTTGGAGAAAGTTGCGCCTAAGCAGAGACATAGATAAATGTGGGGTCAGCCACGTGAGAGAAAAGGAAGTGAAAATTCATCCACACAGAGAGAACAGCATATTCAAGGTAAGAAAAATCATGCTGCATTTTGGAAAGTAGATTAACATTACTATTGCTTTAAGCAAGGGTGACTGTGAGGTGGTGGCAAGGAATGCAAATGAAAAGGAAGACAGAAACTTTATGTTTTCAGGACCGTCACAAACTCCTTTCATTGTTTTCTAGCAAAAATAAAAAAGAATTACTTTTCATTGTCTATCATTTATTATCTCTAATCCTTACTTTATTGGATTTTGTCATTGAAGACAGTTTAGTTCTTGAAAATTTTTTTTTCTTTGCTTGAGCCTTGGATTGTTATTTTTGATTTGTTTGATTCTCCAGTGCGTAATACTGGCACTGCCCACTTCTATATTTTCCCTGATCAAAGAACTCAGCTTGGATGCTTGCTGTGAAAGGGAGGCTAGATAGGAAAGGGAAGTCTGAGACACTGGTGGCCATGATTAGTTTACTGAAGAACATGATGTGAGATACTAATTTTAAAGAGATTATCCTGATAATAATATTTGGTACAGTTGAGAGTGATGGAGACAGAATAGTGGGAAGTAGAGAAATGAAAAGACCAGAACAGAAACTGTGTGAAGAAATAATAATGAAAAGAGAGGAAAGTGAGGAGAGGATGAATTTAGTGGTGGAACTAATAAAATTTCTCACAGATGTAATTTGTTCAGTTTTCCAGTTTGGGAGTCTGAGTGGATGCCGATATGATTGCCTAAGCTGGAAAACACAGATAGAAAAGCAGGTTTTGAAAGCAAGATGGTGCCTTCCTTTGTTGAATTTGACCTGCTGGAGCTATCTACAATGGAATAGAATATATAGCTCTGGAACTCATCAAGTCAATTCTGCAATATGAATTTGAGAGTCATCAGTAAAGAAATAGTGATGAAGATATTGTCATAAATAATACGCAGAGAGTTAATAAATGACATAGAACAATTATTGTGTACCAGGCACTGTTCTAAGTTTTTATACATGTTAATTCATGAAATTATCACAGCTTTATCAGGCAGGGTCAATTTTAACAGCCCTGTCTTATAGATGGGGAAACTTAGACATAGAAAGGTTAGGTAACATATCCAAGTTGTAGTGGAGAAGCTGGCATTCAAACCCAACCTGTTTAAAATGCAGGGTCCATGCCCTTGACCATTATATTACACTGTCAGAAGAAACAATAAAAGAGAAACACTTGAATATCAGATCTCTGAAAATCTTAAGCAACACTAATATTATGAATTGATGGAAAAATAAGAAACTATAAAGGAACCCAAAAAACAACAAGAAATATGCTGAAGGTCGCCAGGAGAAATTGTGTTATAGAAATGAATGAAAGAAAGTTCTTTAAGAAGAAGATCATGAGCAAGAACAAGGAAGTTAAGCTGAAAAACATCTGTCAAAATCATTTAACACCACAATTTTTGTCTTGGGCAGTTCACAGTCTTTTATTAAATTTTTAAATGATGAAAAGAAAAGGTTATAGAAACATATAGAAAAGATTGAATTACCAAATGTACTATTATTATTACCCACGGGTAAGGTATTCACAAGAGCCATTCACATATACTCATTCTTTTTTTCCTCTTTCTGAACACTAGATTGAATTTTACTTGTCTGCTGTCGTTAACGATAGGTAAAGTCATTTTACTTTCTTTGGGCATTGAAAGGTAAGTAGGAATGATGTATGTCGGTTCTACATTTAGCTTAATGTGCATATTTCATCATTTCCCCTTCCTCGGCTTTGGCAAGTCTGGAACCAGGAAGGAGTTTCTGTTCGCTTGGGCATTGAGTAGTCCTCCACCCATTTCATCCTGTACTACACACATAAGGTGAGGTGTTGTGTATTAACTCACTATGAATTAGCTCATCGTGATCCATCATTTCAATTCCATGGTTTTTTCAGTTTGCTTTAATTTTGATAGTCATAATAAGCCTGTGTTGATGAATATATTACATCAGAGAATAAGAGCACATGTGATTTATATGCTTCTGGAAATTAAAATTAAATATGGATATGTTTGACTAATACAAATATTCAAGGAATTAATTGAAAACAATTAGACATATTTCTTAGTCAAGAAAATTTATAAAGTTTATAAACTTTATATCCTAAAGTTTATAAAATCAAATAAATAGAATATGGTGTATTCACATACAATTATGTGTCACATAATAATGTTTTCATCAATGACAGACCATATACACAATGGTGGTTCCATAAGATTATCATGGAGCTAAAAAACTTCTATCACTTAAATGATATTGCAATCATCATAATGTTGTAATGCAGAATGTTATTCATATGTTTGTGGTGATGCTGACACAAACAAACTTACTGTGTTGCCAGTTGTTTAACAGGAAAAAATATAAATAAAAAATTTAAAAATTATAGAAAAAAGCGCTAAGGATATAAAGAAAAAATTTGTGTACTGCTATACAGTGTATGGTTTTTTTGTTTGTTTGTTTGGTTTTTTTTTTTTGAGTTGGAGTCTCACTCTGTCGCCCAGACTGGAGTGCAGTGGCCGCTCCTGGCCACCACAGCCTCAACCTGCTGGGCTCCCGCGATCCTTCCGCCTCAGCCTTCCAAGTAGCCGGAATTACAGGCATGCGCTACCATGCCAGGCTGATTTTTTTTAAAAATTTATTGTAGAGATGAGGTCTTGCTGCCCAGGTGAGTCTCGAACCCATGGGCTCAGGCAATCCACTCACCTCAGCCTCCCAAAGGCGTGGGATTACAGGCTGAGCCACCGAGCCCGGCTACAATGTATGTTTTAAACTAAGTGTTGTTACAAGAGTCAAGAAGTTTTCAAACATTTAAAAGTTTATAAAGTAAAAACTTTACAGCAAACTGAGGTTAATTTCTTATTGAAGAAACAAAAATAGTTTTTATAAGTGTAGTGTAGCCTAAGTGTATAGTGGGTATGAGGTCTACAGTAGTGTACAGTAACATCTTTGGCCTTCACATTTGCTTACCACTCACTCACTGGCTTACCCAGAGCAACGTCCATTCCTGCCTGCTCCACTCTTGGTAAGTGCCCTGGACAGGTAGGCCATTTTAAAATCTTTTATACCATAATTTCCAAGGATTAGAAGCTACCTATTAGGTACAATGTTCACTATTGAGGAATGGGCCACCTAAAGCGCAATGTCCACCAGTACACAGTATGTCCATGTAACAAATATACATCCTCTGACTCTAAAACAAACAAACAAAAAACATTAGAAGCCGTGTCTTATGCATCTATGTATTTCCCATTCTGGTTCTTAAAGGGTGGAAATATGTTTGATTTAACTATTAGAACACTACATAAATAAAGTGTTAATTGTATGATAACAAAGAATGGAGGAAATGCAAAATTTTACTAAAATTCATTGCTATTTATAGTTTTCATATTTACAAAACAAAATAAAAATAATATATATAGCAAAATTGAAATTTTAAATAAGTTTCAAAAAATTTTTTAGCACAAATTCCCAAATATTTCTTCCTGTATTTTAACTGGCAAACCTGGCAATATCGAATTTTTTATCACGAGCTTGTTTCTTGCATTTTAAACTGAATTTAAAGTTTGGTTTATTTTTTCTAAACAGTTCTTAATTAAAACTGGTTAATGGATTAAAGACACAAATTTAAGTTTGAGTTTTGTCAAAAAAAATTCCATTCAAATATTATATTTTTTTCTCTATAGTAATATCAAAGGTAATATTTTGAGGACTGTCCCATTAGACATAACATCTACATTTTTTGAGGACAATGCAAATTGACATCTAATTGTAATTTTTATGAAATCAGATGAAATTCACAGAATACAAACAGCAATATCAAAATAATATAAACCATATCTTACATTATCCTACTCAAGCTGACAAAAGAGGATTTATAACCACAGCTGAAATTCCTTCATCTAAGCATTAATTTATCTCTCTTTTTTCAAATATAAGTACTTACTCATATTATTTTTATCAATTATCTTGAAAACTGAAACTGGTAGAACCACACTTTCTTGTACTCAGAGTACACACAGGATTTTCTGACTAGAATTAGGAAATAAGTATTCATTGTAAGTTTTATTATTTCTCTAGTTCCTTTCTGTAGGGTGAATTGGTTTATAAACCTTTAAGTTACAGGGATCATGTCTTATACATCTTTTTTATATTTTTGGAATTTTAATTATAGCCAGCACTCTGAATATATGTTGATGATGATGAATAAAAAAAAAGATTGTCGTAATACATGACTATCTCCCACCATTTCTAATTGTTCAACCCATTATTCTTTGACATACTTCAAAGTAGTTGTCTTCCTTAACATGCACACAGAGATACATGTAAGCAAAGTATATGTGTGATGCAGTCTTTAATTTTAGGAATTTTGCTTGTAATGTCTTAAAGCAGCTCATGTGTTCTCATTTCTTATTATTTATTTATCTAATTTTAGAATTTTATTTTTAAACTCTGAACATCATTGCAGTTACAGAGCCACAATTTGTGGTTTTTGACTGTTGTATAGCAGTTATTTTCTACTTCTGTAAATCAGGAAAATTGGGCTACAAGTAATGAGTATTATTAGAAAAAAAGTGACTTAAATGGAGAAAAAAGTTATTAATTATTCCACAGAACAGAAATCTAAAAGCAGGTACTTTCAATGTTGGTTCACCAGCTCCATGGCATCCTCCTGTACTGCCATCATCAAAGTGTCAGTTTTTGTGCTCAAATTTATTGCTTTATGGTTACAAGTTGGCTGCTGCATCTCTAAATGTCACATCCTCCCTTTACCAAGTCCAAGACTTATGTAAGCTATGGGATTAGAAATGGCTAAAGAGCTCTCTCAAATGTTTCTGTTTCAATCTAAAAGCAAATTTCCCCCCCATATATTCTCAGTGTCTTTCTCTTCTTTGCAGAATAGATTCAGGGGAATGTGCTTTGCTTTCTCATATTTGAGAAGTCTGCCATTTCAGCTTTTTAGGTTCTATTAAACTGCATGTCATTCACCCCTTTATGAAGCTTAACTCATCTTTGTATTCACAGACTTTGGAAACATGAGACTGTGATGAAAATGTCACATTCTAAAAGTTGATATGATTATTTAGTTCTTGAATTCATGTGTTTGTGCTGTTTTAATTTGGAATGCAGTGAAGAGGGTAATGCCATTGTTAGGAATTGCACTTGGTTTAGAAATTGTATCATACCATTAAACCAAGCCAAATCATACAATTTCATTGAGTGTTCATTTTATACTTAAGGTATAGTTTAATGATATAAAATAGGCGAATAATTGTGACTGAAGCCAAGACCTAATGATCTATATAATCTTAAATTAAAAGTTCAACTTAAGCAAACACATACCTTTAGCATTTAAAATTCCTGAAATTATGGAATTACTAGAAGAAACAATGAAGAAATGCTTCAGTAAATTGGTCAAGACAAATATTTTTGGGTAAGATCTCAAATGTATCAACAATTACATAAAAACTAGTTAAAAAGGAGTATTTCAAGCTAAAAAGCTTCTACACATCAAGGGAAAGAACCAAAAGGGTGAAGAGACAACTTATAGAATGGGAGAAAATGTTTGCAAACTATTCATCTGACAAGGTATTAATAAGAATATATAAGCCTCTCAACTCAATAGCAAAAAACTCCAAATATTTCAATTGAAAAAAATGGACAAAAGCTAAGAATAGACATGTCTCAAAAGACATACAAAGGGCCAACAGGCATATGAAAAATGTTCATCATCACTATTCACCAGGGAAAAACAAAACAAAGCCATAATGAGATATTATCTCACCCCAGTTAAAATAGCTATTATCCAAAAGACAAGAAATAACAAATGCTAGTAAGAATATGGAGAAAGGGAAATGCTTATATATTGCTGGTGGGCCTGAAAATTAGTACAGTCACTCTGGAAAACAGTATGGAGGTTACTCAAGAAAACTAAAAATAGAACTACCATACATTCCAGCAATTTCACTGCTGGATATTTATCCAAAAGAAAAGACATCAGTATGTCAAAGAGGTATCTGCACTCCTGTGTTTATTGCAGCATTATTCATAATAGCCAAGATATAGAATAGACCTGTGTCCATCAATGGATAAATAGGTAAAGAAAATATGGGCTATATACACACTTCAATACTACTAAGCCATAAAGAATGAAATCCTATCTTTTGCAGCAACATGGATAGAACTGGAGGTCATTATGTTAAGTGAAAACAGCTAGACATAGAAATACAAATACTGCTTGCGATTACTCACCTCTTGCTGCTAGAAAAGTTGATTTCATGGAGGCTAGAGTCAAATGGTGGCTATGAGAGGCTGGGGACAGTGGAAGGGGAAAATGAAGAGATTTTTGGTTAATGGCCACAAAATTGCAATTAGATAGAAGGAGTCAGTTCTAGCAGAGTTGAGTACTATAGTTTAAGATAATTTATTAAATATTCAAAAATAGCTAAAAGAGAAGATTTTAAATGTTGCCAACATAAAGAAATAATAAATATTTGAGGTGATAGATATCTTAATTGCTCTGATTTGATCATTACACATTGTCATATGCCAAAATACCACACGTACCTCATAAATATGTATAATTATTGTATCAATAAAAATGTGGCTTTATTTTTTTCTTGTGGTTTTCAAATGCAGAATTTTTCCTTTAAATTAATTGTATGTTATTGTATTGGGTGTTGACAAGAGTAGAAATGAGAAGTGTTGGCTTAATGAAGCTGGGTGTCAAGGAAAAAAATTTCTGAAAAATTTCGAGCAAGAAATTTTTTTCTAGATCTTGGAAAAGATAATAGTGTGCCATTGTATTTACTTGGAGATAGATGACTGACCTCTCAATGTTATGTACCAGCACCTCAAATTATCCTAGGATAATTTATAGGTGGCAATAGGACAGGTGTTGTCTAACAGGTACTAGGATAAGAAAACTGCATAATTACCTTCATAAGGCACGGTGAAAAACAAGAAAGAATTTGGACAGCTATGACAAAGTGTGAACACTCATGTAAAATGAATTTTAGAAGTCATTTTAGGATGTAAAAGAGAGAAGACAAATTAGCAGCCCAAACATATAGGTTGAGAAGAAAATTGAGTGATGTCACTAGTTTTCAGAATGTTAATATAATTCTAATGCAAAGACTGTGGGTGGATGAGAAAATTGATAGCTGCAGCTGAGTTTTGAGAATATGTGCATATTCTGGAGGTTGTAAGGAATAGGTTTTATTCCAAAAAAATAAACTGAAGCTTAATTGTTGTAATCATTTCATAATGTTTATGTATATCAAATCATCATATAGTAAATTTTGGATATGTACAATATTTATTTGTCAATTATATCTCAATAATGTTTAGGGGAAATAAAGAAATATAAGAGAAAAAATATCATGAAAGAAGATACACAATGAAGATTTCTTCCTGTCTCATCTCTCTGCTTGTACCTCCTGTCTTTTTGGTATCAGAAACAGAAGCAAAATAAAGAGATGAAGAAAATTCTGGCACATTGTATCTTCATTTTGAGAAGACTGAGAAAAGAATTTCACTTATGGTATTTTTACAGATGTAATTCTATTGATTTCATCACATAACTCAAGTTTACATGATTAAGCAGCACTAATGTTCTCTATCAAAATAGAATTCAAAAAGAAGCATTTTAGTTAAATACATAGAAGTATATAACATGGAACTATAAATAAGACTTTAATGGTAATGTTATGTCAATTTATTTACAAAAATTAGACACTTAATAATTTGTCTAGGCTTAATAATTTGTCATGGACAGTGAAATAAAATAAAATCCAATGACTTCTATTGTGAAGAAGCTTTCAATTTAGGAGAGAAGATGCAGTCAGTTGGCAGCTCTACACTGGTTCTGCTTCCATCTTTAGCTACTTCTCCAGACTTCAACATCTTTAGATAGGTACGTTTTAAATGTAATAATTTATATTTTTCCCTTATTTTTTCATCAGGGCCAGAAATCTGAGACCGTACAGTCACAGGAAGTATGCATTTTTAAAAATATATAAGCAAAAATAAAACAACCTAAACAACCCAAGAACCTTAGTCTGTAAG
Source organism: Carlito syrichta (assembly GCF_000164805.1). Taxonomy (NCBI): domain Eukaryota; kingdom Metazoa; phylum Chordata; class Mammalia; order Primates; family Tarsiidae; genus Carlito; species Carlito syrichta. The sequence continues at coordinate 736,154 of NW_007253165.1, forward strand.
GTGAGCAATGAGAAAAAAATGCTAAATGTGCAAAAATATTGAGCAGTTCTCAGTGCTGGCAACTTTTAAGAAATAAATTTGCTCCTTTTTTATGGGACTGCAGAAGATGAGACTGTGACAGCTTCAGCTATGGATGCAGGGCGGGAGAGGGTATTTTTTTCTCTCATCTGTGATAAACGATTCAATTTAAATTTTGAATTATTAACATAAATAGACTGGGAAGCAGGAGAAGTTCAAAATTAGAAACAGTTTTTTTTCTTTTGGTGCCAGTGAGTCTCTGCGATGGTCTTTAGAGAGACACTTGTTAAGTACTTATTCTGGGAACACAGTTTTCTAGAGCTAATTGCAGTAGAACCAGAGATGGCATGTTTTACAAACTTTTAGTATGCTGGGTCAGTGTTATGATCTTGAAATAGTAAGCATGACATTGAACCAATTTAGCTAAGTTACTAAATGAACTACATAAAGTCCAGATAGAGGCAGTTCAGGACACAACTACTAAAAAGTCCTGATTCTACCTGGCATCAAAACATCACTGAGAGTGGGTAGAAATAAAATATTGGGGAGCTCAAATCTTGAACTTTATTTAGACTTCATTTTGTTTATCTTATTCTTGTACTATCATTGTCTGTTAGGTGTGTGGACAGCAGGTAACTTGTCATTCAGTTTACTGGTCTTTGATTTGGGAGAAAACAGACTCCAGCAGTAACACAGAAGCCTTATTTCTATACCTGGTCCTGATGTAGATGATGAAATCTTGGACTTTAAGCCTGAACTTGATGCAGACATGGAATGAGGATCCTGGGGCTTGGGAGGAGATGAATTTTTGAAAATGGAGAAAATTCAATTTGTAATCAGAGGGTAGACTGTGATAAAGATAACTTGACATTCTTTGATATTTCCCTGATTAAAATATGGGGTATGTGTCCCCTCACCTTGATCTTGGCTGGGTTACCAGTAATGCATAGTGGAACTGATATTTGGTCGGTTTTAGGTCTAGATTTTAAGAGTTCTGGAATTTTTCTGCTTCTTTCCGCTTGGGACCCTGAGCTGTGTTTTAGCAGTTCATTTCTCTTTCTGGAGAGACCAAATGGAGAAGCTCTGAGACTATACAGAAAAGGAGAAAAATCCAGCGAAGCTCCACCTTTCAATTATCTTTGCCCAATCTATAGTACAGTTTTGGGATAATCCACATTACGTTAGGAGTTGAGTGACATCTGCTATAGACAGAATGTTTTTGTCTCCCCAAATTTACATGTTGAATCCTTAATCCCTAACGTGATAGTACTTGGAGGTGGAACAGTTGGGCAGTAATTAGGTCATTGCAATGCCATCCTCATAAATGGTATATAGTAGTGCCTTTGGAAGAAGAGATACAAGAGAATAAGCTCTATCTCATTTGTGAAGATACAGAAAGAAGTGGTCCTCCAGAAATTGGGCCCTCATCAGATACTGAATCTTCTGGTGTCTTGATCTTGGACTTCCCAGCTTCCAGGACTGTGAGAGATGTTGTTATTTAAGCCACCCAGATATGATATTATAGCAACTCATGCTAAGACAATCAAGGGCATAATGGCTAAGCCTAAAGTATTCAGAAAATAAGTTGGGAGAACGTTGATGGTCCTTTTTATTTTTTTTTAAACAGGGTCTCCTCTCTGTCCCCCAGGTCGTAGTGTAGTGACACAATCATAGCTCTCTGCAGCCTCAAACTCTTGGGCTCAAGTGTTCCTCTCTCCTCAGCCTCCCAAAGTGCTGGAATTATGGATGTGAGCCACCATACCTGGCCAGTGTCTTTATTCTGATTTCTCTGGGCAAGATTTTCCTTGAAACCCCCTGGCTTCTCCTCACTGCACGCTCTATTTAGAAAAGTTGGGGGAGAAAACTAGGTCTGTATAGTTCAGTCTTCTTCCTCTCATTATTTTGCATAACAGCTGCCTGTAAAAAGCACACAATTTGGTTGGGTTCTCTATGCCATAAGTGGGAGGCCTATATTTGTTCCTCTAGTTGATAATTCGAGTCCTGGGATTCTGTGTTGAAACTTATTGCTGATACATGAATGAGACACATCTTCCCCCTTAGCTTTTATTAGTAATAAAGCTGATATTTTGAACTTGATCTCCATTTGTTCTATGATTCTCTCAGAAACAAGAAGAAAATTGATATTATTTACTGATCCTTTCAAACCCAAATATCTATGTGCTTTTATCAGGGCCCAGCTATTTAACTACTAAAGTAAAAATTACAAAGATAAGTGAAAAAGAAGGGATTTATAAACAGCATATGAGAAAAATAAATAATATTTCAGTTACTTTCAATTATGTACCCTCAATAATGTGATGTGATTTTAGCAAATTAGTAGAAGTGAAAAAAATCTAGATTTTTGTTTTTAAGACAAGACCTGGCTCTGTCACCCAGGCTGGAGTGCAGTGACATAATCATAGCAGCTTTGAACTACTGGGATTTAGTGATCCTCCTGCCTTGGTCTCCCAAAGTTGCTGGGATTACATGTGTGAGTCATCACAGCCAGCCTAAAAAATTGCTATCTGTGCTGGTCAGTTCACAGTAGGACTATTTTTGCTAAATTCATAGGTGATATATTCTAAGAAGTGATTGGTTAAACTGAAATAGATTTTTAAAGAAAGATAGTGACTTGGATAACAAAGATAAAACTTCAGCCATTGAAAATGTCTAAAGAAGAGATGCTGAGCTTTGAGAAGGGCAGACTCATGGGGATATGAGATTTTTCTTCTGATATTGGAGGTTTGTTATGTGGAAGAATAGTCCTTGGTCAAACAGTCCCTGACTATGTTTACAAGTTTCAAGGAAGAAAGTCTGGCTCAAATCTGTCATTTTGCATAAAATGAAAAGAGTATCCTTGAGAGATGGGGGAAAACCTCCAGAGGTTTTTAAGCACTGATTTACTGTTTGTAAGTTATTTTTTAAATTTATTTATTTATTATAAAGATGTAGGGTACAATTCAGGGTTAGGTATACAAACATTGATCATGCAGGTACCCTTTTTGATGAGGTATGCCCCTCCCTCCCCTAGCAGTTTTCCCCAACTGCCAGTCCCACATCCCCTTCCCCTGATAGTTTTTCACCTGCCAATTACTTTCTTATAGCATTATAATTGCTCAAGGTCACCTTATGAGTGAGAACATGTGGAACTCAGTTCTTTGTTTTTGTGATAAATCACTGAGTATGATCGACTCCAAATCCATCCAATTTGCTGCAAAGTCCATATATTTGTCCTTCTTTATGGCTGCATAATATTCCATTGTGTATATGTACTTTATTTTTTTTATCCAGTCCAGCTTCGATGGGCAACACGGTTGGTTCCATGCTTTTGCTATTGTGAATAGAGCTGCAACAAACATTACGTGTGTTGGTTTCTTTTTTATAGAATGATTTGAGTTCCTCAGGGTATATTCTCAATAGGAGAATTGCTGGGTCATATGGAAGGTCAATTTCTAGTTCCTTCAGAAATTGCCACACTGTCTTCCAAAGAGGTTGTATTAGTCTGCATTCCCACCAGCAGTGTAGTAGTGTTCCTTTCTCTTCACATCCTTGCCAGCATCTGTTGTTTGTTTTACTGATGATGGCCATTCTTACAGGGGTTAGGTGGTATCTCAATGTGATTTTGATTTGCATTTCTCTAATGATGAGTGAGGCTGAGCACTTTTTCGTGTGTCTGTTGGCTGCCGGTATATCTTCATTTGAGAAGTGTATATTCATGTCTTTTGCCCACTTTTTAAAGGGGTTGTTTGCTTTTTTCTTTTCAGCGCATTTGAGTTCCTTGTAGATCCTAGATGTTAGACCTTTGTCAGATACACAGTTGGCAAATATTTTCTCCCAGTCTGTGGGCTGTCTCCCTGCTCTCTTGATGGTTTCTTTGGCTTTGCAGAAGCTTGTCAGTTTAATGAAGTCCCACTTGTCTATCTTATCTCTTATGGCATGGGCACTTTGAATTTTGATCAGGAATCAGTTGCAAGTTCCAACATCCATAGGAGTGTTTCCTGCATTTTTTAAGGTTCTTTCAGTTTGAGGTTTTACATTTAGATCTTTGATCCATTAAGAGTTAATTTTTTGTGTATGGTGATGGGTGGGGGTCCTGTTTCAATCTTCTGCATGTGGTCAGCCAGTTTTCCCGGCACCATTTACTGAATAGATTCTCCTCTCCTCAGTGGTTGTTATTGGGGGCTTTGTCAAAGATGAATTGGTTGAAGAATTGAGGTTTTGCTTCCAGAATCTCTACCCTGTTCCATTGGTCTATGTGCCTGCTCTTGTACCAATACCAGGCTGTTTTGATTACTGTAGCCTTACAGTAAAGTTTTAAGTCTGGAAGTGTGATACTTCCTGCTTTGTTTCTTTTGCTAAGGATGGTTTTGGCTATTCGTGGTCATTTATGTTTCCATATGAATTTCTGTATTGTCATTTCCAGGTCTGAATCCTCTCATCTAATGTGAATGACATGGCTATATGCAAGTATATAGAATGTGTATTCAGTATATAAGTTAGTCTGGGCCTATGATAAGAGAAGGAACCAATAGAGATGCAAGAAATAAAAAAATGCAAGAAATTTTTTCAAAGATGCAAGAAATTTAAAAAATACTATTTGGAGTGAAGTTGAAGTCTTTTCTTTCCTTTTTTTTTGGTAAGAGGCTGGCATTTGGGTAATACAGAGTAGTAGCCAGATTATGAAAGTCTTGATCTTAGATATTTGTTGGGGCTTATCTTTTTTTGTCGGTGTTCTAGGGTTTTCAAAAATTTTCATAAATTGAGTGGTTTAAAACAAGATAAATTTACTCTAGCATATTTCAGAAGACCAGAAGTCTGAAATCAAAGTGTTGGTAGTATTGGTTCCTCTGGAGGTTCAGGGGGAGAAATCGTCTTATGCATCTCTTCTAGTTTCTTATGGTGGTTTCTTCTGGTGGTTGCCAGAAATCACTGGTTTCTTTGACATCTCAGTCTCTGCTTTCATCTTCATTTCACCCTCTTTGTCTCTCCTCTGTGTATGTCTCTGTGAATTTTCCTTTTCTTATAAGGACACCATTTATTGACTTTAGGAACCACTGTAAATCTTGGATGAGCTAAGCTCAAGATCCTTAACTAATTACATCAACAAAGATCCTATTGCCACATAAGAAACATCTTTATGTTTTTGCTGGAAGATAGACATCACATTTCTTTGGGTTCCAGGTATACATTAATTTAGGGGATACTATTCAACCCACTGCATCTTCCATTGTACAGATGGGAGTATGGAGAAGATGAGTGCAAAAAAGAAGGTGTTTTGGTAGAGGTTCCATTCTGAGAATTTCTTTTTTTTTTTTTTTTTTTGGTAAAAACAGGTCCATCAAATAAGTATTATTTATATTCATTGTAGTTAGCAGAAGGTCAGGTATGGTTGTAATGGAACATAGGAAAAACTCAATTGGCAAAGTAAACTACAGTTGAGGTTTGTGGTCATAAATTTAGAGTGCATCCATCTGCTACTATGAACTTGAACAGCAGATTCCAGAGTGTGGCCTTCAGACCACTTCATGCTTCTAACACAAATGACTTTCAATTTTTCTGTTTGAACTTTAGCCCATAATACAGCCACAAAGTTATTGTTGTTTCTCAATATTTCCTAACAAAATCATACCTACATAACTTTAGTCTTTTTTCCCCCCTAATTTTCTTTTCTGGTTGACAGTCTATCTAAGAAAAACCCTCATGTATAGTTATCTAAGATAGGCTATTTTAAAATTAGTTGCTCCATTTTTCTATGCTTCCACTGAATGACTCTTTTATATTTAGTTACTTAATTATTGCATCTCTTATAGTTAGTAGTCTACATGTCTGTCACACTAGAGAGACTATCAGATCTAATAAGTGAAGGGCTAGATCATACTGAGTTTTGGATATCTCTTTCACCTGGTACATTGTATTGCACAAAATAGAAACATGATAAATGTTTTTAGAATTGAGTTGGTGACAGCTTGCTATTGTATTTGTGTTTTACACTTCATAAAGGATGATAAATTTACTGACACAAAATTGTTATAGTTATTTGTTTTCCTAGTAAAAGAGATGGATTAATAACAACTATCCCTCTTGCCAACTATTCTTTGGTCATACAACTGGCTGGGTTTAACCATACAAAGAGTCTTGAAATAGAGCAAAGCAAACTGGATTACATATGAATTTAATTTGTGGCTTATTATCGTAATAACATTTCCAAGAGAATTAATGCTGCTAAAAACATGGTCTGCAAAAATAATTTCTTAATAAAAAGCTACATGTTTAACTTGTTTGTATCCAAACACTTGAAATAATTTACCAAAGACTTTCTTTGTACCTACTTCTATGCTGCCTAAGGAAGTATATCAGTTAATGAAATATGTGAATTCTGCCCTATGGGAATATATGTTTTTATTTATTTATTTATTTATTTATTTGAGTTGGAGTCTCACTCTGTCGCCCAGACTGGAGTGCAGTGGCCGCTGCTTGCCACCGCAGCCTCGACCTGCTGGGCTCCGGCGATCCTTCCGTCTCAGCCTTCCGAGTAGCTGGAATTACAGGCATGTGCTACCACGCCCGGCTGATTTTTTGATTTATTGTAGAGATGAGGTCTTGCTGCCCAGGCGGGTCTCGAACCTGCGGGCTCAGGCAATTCACTCACCTCAGCCTCCCAAAGGCGTGGGATTACAGGCTGAGCCACCGAGCCCGGCGAATATATGTTTTTAAATGTACAAAATGGCAATGGCTGAAACCAGAGAGCTCATCTGTGTACTAAATGAGTTAGAGATTCTTTCATGATAACTCTAAAAATGTTGAACTTATAGAAGTAGAGAGCAGAATGGTGGTTACCAGAGGTGGGAGATGGTGGTAAGAATGGGAATAAATTGATAAGAGTGTGCAGAATTTCAGTTTAACAAAAGAAATACGCTTTTAATATCTGTTGCACAGCCTCGTGACCATAGTTAATGGTCATGTTTTGTATATTTCAAAATTGCTAAAAGCGTAGGTTTTAAATGTTCTTACTACAAAAAATAAGTATATGAAGTGGTAATGTCAGTTAACTTGATTTAGTCATCCCACAGTGTATACATATATCAGAACATCACATTGTACATATAAATCTATTATTTGTCTATTAAAAGTAAAACTTAAAAAAGAGATTGTAATCATTTCAATTTACTAAGATGTATCCAACAATGGCATTATTCCTAGAAGAAAATTCTGGTTTCTATTCATGTTGACCTATCAACTTGCTCATCTCTAAAATTTTTATTTTTATTTCATCTTTAAAATTTTTATTTTTATTCCATCTTCAAAATTTTGCATCTTTATCAATATAAAGTGGAACTTATTAAACTGACAAGCTTCTGTAAGGTCAAAGAAACCATCAAGAGAGCAGGGAGACAGCCTACAGACTGGGAAAAAGTATTTGCCAACACCAGGTCTGACAAAGGCTTAACATCCTGGATCTACAAGGAATTCAAATGTGCTGAAAAGAAAAAAACAAACAACTCCATTATAAAATGGGCAAAAAATATGAACAGACACTTCACAAAAGAGGACATCCGAGCAGCCAACAAACACATGAAGAAATGTTCAACCTCACTAATCATCAGGGAGATGCAAATCAAAACCACACTGAGATACCATCTAACTCCAGTCAGAATGGCAATTATCAACAACTCAAAAAATAACAGCTGCTGTGAGGGTGTGGTGAAAAGGGAACACTTCTACGCTGTTGGTGGGAG
>NW_007253165.1:744148-757107 GCF_000164805.1 Carlito syrichta
CATCCAATGTAATACTATAAGAAAATGACTGACGGTACTGGGAAGCTATGGGGGGGGGAGGAAGTTGGGATTAACAGTAGCAAATATCTGTCTGGGGATGGGGAAACACCTCTTATCAACAGGGTGCCTGAATGAAATGTAACTGTACACCTAACCATTAACTGTACCCCACAAAACCATAATAAAAATATTGATTATGAAAAAATATTGATAAAGACATTTACATTTACTTAAACATGAAGTTACATGTGTGTGTGTGTGTGTGTGTGTGTTTATTCTTCATTATTCATTTGGAATTTACTCAAAAGGGAAAATGTTCAATTAAACAAAACTTATAGAGAACTAAGATAAGTTCTAAGAAAAGCAATCATTTTTCTTATAAGCCAATTTAATGCTTTTTAAACTATTTAAAAACAAATTTTTATGCCATAAAATAAATGTTAAATTTTAAAAATATATTTCATTTGTTTAGGAAATAAAATCATTTGGATATTAATATGTAATAACTAATAAATAACATAAAATCTATTAAAACCTCTTTTAGAGATGATTTATTATGTAAAACAAAAGCAACCAGTGAAGTTGAGTGATATTTAGTTTTGATAATATTTCATTTAACATAAAAAAGGCAACTTCTGTCCCACTATTTGCTCATGTGCAAATATTCACTAGTCTTTAACCATGAAGGGCCTTAGAATTTCCCCAGCTCCTAAGAGTCTGCATTTTAGAGACAGAAGATGGTATAATTGCAGATTACATAACTGCTTACACTAAAATAAATCTGATTATATCATTGAATGCAATGAGAAGGTCTAATCTAATAGGATTGTCACTTAGCACTAAGCCAAGACACTATGACTGGAAAAGTGCTAGCCTTGCAAAGAATCAGGGAAGAATAATTCTGTCCTAAATTGACTTCCTGTGCTCCACATGCTATAGTTTATTAAGTTAGATCCAGAGAAGCCTATGCAAACGTGTCTTGATGTTTTTGTTAGAAATAGAAATCACACTTCATTATATATCTAGCCATACTCAGTATGAACAAAATTCTTTTTTTTAATGAATCATATGCTTAATAAGGTAAAAAATATGCATTTTAAAATGAGTAATTTGCATTAGAATAAAACAAAGCTTGTAAAGTTCAATTGCCTATAATCTCTCTAAGCCATTCTAAAATGTACTTTTATTGAGTTGCAATGTGTTACAGCATGAGTGCATTAAACAGCATACTCAGAATAGAAAAAAAAAGAAATCTTTTAAAAACACATTCAAAAGATGCTTTATTGAAATGTAATGACAATAAAAAGTTGATGATTGAATTTGGAAAAGAATATTCATTGACAATAGTTTTTCCCCTTAATTATTCATTTCTTCCATGTTGTGTACTTCTGAATATAGCATTGGGTCAACATTGCACATCATGATTTCTAGTTTCAGTTGTTATGCAGTCTCTTTATCACAATAGAGTTATTTAGAAAAATGAGAAAAGAATTACGATGGCTACAATGGGATTTCTGAGAAAGCATCTGTCGGGTATTTCTCATAAACTTCATGACATACTTCTGGACAAGAATGGTGAAATGAAGAATTGCAATACCATTAGGCAGATATAACTGATTGAATCATCATACTTGACTGATATTCATTGCATTGTTTTCTACTTTGAGGACAATTAAAAAATTCTGACAATTATTTGGGAACTAGGATATCTAATGGGTTTTCAACATGGTTATTTAGTACCTTTTAAATTTTATCGAATTTTTTTTTAAATGGACAGAAATTTTCCTTGAAAAAGTGGCAGTAAGAAACTATCACCCCAGACTTGTTCTCACCATTGAAACAGGAGATAGACATCTCCAGGCTTTGCCTCATCACTTCAGCAACTCACCACCATCTTGAAGGTGGGGCAGGAAAGTGCTTGGAGGCAACTCACCACCATCTTGAAGGCGGGGCAGGAAAGTGCTCCAACTTGCTCACCACGACCAATAGATCCGATTTCTGAGACTGGTGGATCAACTACTCAGGATTGATCATGGTCCAGAGGGAATATCCTGAAAGCACAAACTTCAGAGGGACCTGAGGAGTGCTGAGTTCCAGGCTTCCCACCCCTACCCTGATCCAGTAGTGGGACAGAGTGTGTGGCCAGAAAAGGATGAGGAAGAACTCCAAAGAGATCAGTGGTAAGTCCGTGCCTGACCCCTCCACCCCTGCAGCAATCTTCTGAACATCGGACCCACACAGCTGGGTCACAACTAAAAGGTACAAACCTAGGTGGAGGCTGGACATCAGTTGTAATAGGAGAGCTCCATTCCAGGATAGGTCTGGCTGGGACACCCCGGTGAGAGTACATACCTGGGGAAGAGACAATACATACCTCCCCACCAGAGATCTATCTCCCTGACCATACGAGAGTGGGAGAGGAAGACTGGAGCCCACTGACCTCCACTGCCCTCTTCCTTTCCTGCTTGGTTCCCTGAGGAGAGAGTGGAAGAGGTGGCTCTGCAGGCGAGACCTGATTAGAGAAACAATTACAGAGCCTGCCACAAGACGGCAGGTTTTTTTTGTTTGTTTAATTTTCAATTATTTTTTTAAATAAAAAATTTTTTTGACTGTATGTTAGTTCGATTTTTAAAATATTTTCCCTTTGTGTATGAATGTGTAGGTGAGGGCTTGATCTGCATCCTCCCCCCACCCAATTTTTTTTTTCTTTTTCTATTTCTTTCTTCTTTTATTTGTTGTTTTCTGTAAATGTGTGTATGTGAATGATTAAGTGTTCATCTTTCGATTTTGTTCTTGTTGTTGGTTTTTATCTTTTGTTCTTCCAGGGTTTTTTTTATATTCATTGTTTTTATAGTTTAAGGGGTGTGTCAATATATATGTGAGGGTTCCACCTGGATCCCCTTTCCCCCAACCCACCTTTGGTCTTTCTTCTCTATTCACTTTGTGCTAGGCATATGTGTGTCTGTTTAGTTTTCTTGGATTTTTTAGTTGTGGTTTGTTTTGTTTTACTTTTTTGTTAATCTGATTTGTTTTGGAGTATGTGTTGGTTTCTGCTTTGCAACATCATATAGAGTGATGCTGGGGAGTGGGTCTCAGGGAGCACATGCCACAATCAGTGAACTTTGTAATTTGCAAGTGGTATCTGATTCCCAGGGCCCCATCCCCCACTTTATTTGAATTTCAAAAACTATAAGAGACAGCAAAACTTCCCATCCACCATCCTATTTTAAAATAGAACAGATCCAATGCCCAGATCAAGGAAGAACAGAGGACTGAGCAAACATCAGAAGAGAAAGCCTCTCCCACTGACACTGAATAACAGAACTAAAGAGAAAAACAAGAGGGTCAGGCTCGGTCCTCAGCTTATAATCCCAGCGCTTTGGGAGGCTGAGGTGAGTAGATTGTCTGAGCCCATGGATTCAGGACCCACCTGGGAAACTTGGGGAGACCTCATCTCTACAATAAATCAAAAATTAGCTGGGAGTGGTAGCGCACGCCTGTAGTTCCAGCTACTTGGAAGACTGAGACGGAAGGATCACTGGAGCCCAGGTCGAGGCTGCAGTGGCCGGGAGCAGCCACCGCACTCCAGTATGGGTGACAGAGTGAAACTCCAACTCAAAAAAAGAAATAAAAACAAGACATCTGTCACAAATAAGGAAAAGCCAAAGGAAGACCTCAGACAATTTCAAGTCTGAAAAAAAAAAAAAATCTTGAAAAATCAGATCTTGGTTCCCAAACAATGAAAATCACCAACTGTTCCCAAAATATGACATGGATTAGGGAATGGATGAAAAGAGTGAATAAGACTCAAGAAAGACAAGAAGCAACACTGAAAGAACTTGTAACAGAGATTTTGACAATAAAAAAAATCCTCCAGGAAATAAATAACAGGATGACAAGTATGATAAGCAGAATTAATCTAGCTGAAGAAAGAATTTCAGAACTTGAAGACCAGAACATAGAATTAAACTGATCTATAAAAAACATAGAAAGAACTCAGAAAGAAAGAACAAAGCCTATAAGAGAAGTGTGATTATATCAGAAGCCAAACATACACCTGATTGCTATCACAGAAGAAGTAAGGGAAAATCAGAACAACTTGGAGCAAGTATTCCAAGAGGTAATCCAATAAAACTTTCCCCATCTCATCAGAGATGTACTCAGTCAAGAACAAGAGGTACAGAGAATGTCTACAAGACATCAAATGAAAAGACCAACCCCTAGACACATAGTAATTCACCTACATAAAGTAGGCACAAAAGAAAAAAAAAAATCCTAAAGGCAGCAAGAGAGAAAGGTCAAACTATCTACTGGGGAAACCCAATCAGAATAGCAGCAGACCTATGGGCAGAAACACTACTAGCAAGAAGGGACTAGAGCTCTATATTCAAAGTCCTCAAAGATAAACAGTTTCAACCAAGAATTTCCTATACAGCCAAGCTCAGCTTCATCAGTGATGGAGAATTAAAATCCTTCCCAGACATCTAATCCCTAAGAGATTATGCAGCTTCCGGACTAGCTCTACAGGAGACACTTAAAAAGTTATTAAGCACAGAAAAAAAAAAAAAAAAAGAATGACCACACACTTCCCAAGAGACCAGCAGAGCACAGAAGCAATAGAAAATACAGTGCAACAAGAAACTTGAAAACATACACATCCATCAACTCTAATGCCAAAAGAAAAAACTTTAAAAGAGCATCATGACAGGATAAGCAATCACATTTCAATAATCAACCTGGATATGAATGGACTAAATGCACGACTGAAAAGACACAGAATGGTGGACTAGATAAGAAACCATGACCCAATTATTTGCTGCATCCAGGAGACTACTCTCACTTTGGGACGCACACACTAAGTTAAAGGATGGAAAATGAGTTTTCAGGTAAAAGAAGACAAGCAGGAGTTGCAATCAATATCAGACAGAAAAACCTTTAAGTTATCAAAAATAACTTAAGGACACTACATAATGATAAAAAGGTTCAATCCATCAACAAGAAATATGCATCCTGAACATATAGGCACCCAACACAGGAGCACCAGCATTTATAAAGCAGCTACTAAATAAACAGAAAAGAGATATTGACTCTAACATTATTATAGCAGGGGACTTGAATACCCCACTGACAGCCCTAGATACATAATCCAGACAAAAAATCAAGGAGATCCAGAAACTAAACTTGACATGACCAAATGGACTTAATAGATAGCTACAGATTATCCCACTCAACAATCACATTCTGCTCACCACTACATGGAACATACTCCGAGAGCGATCACATCCTTGGCCATAAATCAAGCATAAACAAATTCCATAAGGTTGAAATCTTGCCAAAGCACATCCTCAGAACACAGTAAAATAAAAAGTTATCAAAACCAACAGCATTTCCCCAAAACCCACAATGACATAGACACTAAACAGCATGATGCTGAACAACTACTGGAAATTAAAGCAGAAATTGAAAGATTCTTGGAAACAAATGAAAATGAAGAAACATCATACCAAAACCTCTGGGATGCCATGGAATCAGTTCTAAGAGGTGAATTTATATCTCCACAAGCACACATCAAAAAAATGAAAAGATCACAAGTGGAGACTAACAAATTATCTAAGGGAACTGGAAAAGAAGACCACCAAAACCCCAACTTTAATGAAAGAATCCAAATCACAAACATAAGAGCCAAAATATGGAATATAGAAGACAAAAATATAGAAAACATCAACAAAACAAAAAGCTGGTTCTTTGAAAGAATTAAGATTGGTGGGCTCCTACTAGAATATCTGAGAAAAAGAGAGAAAAAGCCCAAATAAACACAACCAGAAATACAAAAGATCATACCACAACTGACCCTGAAGAAATACAAACGATTATCAGAGATTACTATGTACACTTAGATGGAAATAACTTGACTCTGTCATATGAAACTACCTACAAAAAAAGCCCTGGACCAGATGGCTTTCCAGCAGAATTCTACAAAACATACAAGACGGAGCTGATATCAATTCTATTGAAAGTATTCCAGGTAATAGAGAAAAATGGAATTCTCTGCAAACCATTTTATGAAGCTAACATTACACTGATACCCAAACCAGGTAAAGATCCAACAAAGAAAGAGAACTACAGGCCAATATCCCTTATGAACATAGATGCAAAATTCCTCAACAAGATTCTTGCAAATCGGATCCAAAAACACATCTTAAAACTCATCCACCATGACCAAGTAGGCTTCAGCCCCAAGATGTAGGGCTGGTTCAACATTTGCAATATCATGAATGTAATTAAATACACCAACAGATGTAAAAACAAGAACCACATGATTATATCATTTGATGCAGAAAAAGCTTTTGATAAAATCCAGCATCCTTCTTGATAAAAACCCTCAAACACCTAGGTATAGAAGGAACATACTTCAAAATAGTAAGTGCCATCTATGACAAACCCACAGCTAGATTTTGCTAAATGGACAGAAACTAGAAACATTTACCCTGAAAATTGGAACACTCTCACCTCTCTTGTTCAATATTGTGTTGGAAGTCCTACCCCAGGCAATTAGACAAGAGAAGGAAATCATTGATATCCAAATAGAAATAGAGGAAGTCAAGATATCCCTTTTTCTGATGATATGATCCTATACCTTGAAAATCCAAGAGAATCTGTCAAAAACCTGCTTGCACTGATAAAGGACTCTGGCAAAGACTCAGGGTACAAAAATAAATGTGCAAAGACTGTTGCATTCCTATACACAAACAACAAGCAGGCAGAGATCCAAATAAAAATCACAATATCATTCACAATAGCCACTCAAAAAATGAAATTATCTCGACATCCTCCTAATCAGAGAAGTGAAAGATCTTTACAATGAGAATTAGAAAACACTGCTCAAAGAAATCCAAGTAGACACAAATGGAAAAATAATTCATGCTCATGGATATGAGAACCAACATTGTTAAGGTGTCTATCCTACCAAAAGCAATCTATAAATTCAATGTAATACCCATTAAATTACCAACATCATTCTACTCAGATCTGGAAATGACAATACAGAAATTCATATGAACACATAAACGGCCACGAATAGTCAAAACAATCCTTAGCAAAAGAAACAAAGCAGGAGGATCACACTTCCAGACTTCAAACTTTACTATAAGGCTACCGCAATCAAAACAGCCTGGTACAAAAATAGGCACATAGACCAATGGAACAGGATAGATATTCCAGAAGCAAAGCCTCAATTCCTCAACTACCTCATCTTTGACAAAGCCTCCAACAACAACTGAGGAGAGGAGATCCTATTCAGTAAATGGTGCTGGGAAAACTGGCTGACCACCTGCAGAAGATTGAAATAAGACCCCTACCTATCACCATACACAAAATTAACTGTAAATGGATGAAAGATCCAAATGTAAAACCTCAAACTATAAGAATCTTAGAAAACGCTGGAGACACCCTTATGGAGATTGGAACTGGGAACCAATTCCTATTCAGAATCCTAAAGGCCAATACCTTAAGAAATAAGTTAGACAAGTGGGACCTCATCAAGTTAATGATTTTTGGCAAAGCAAAGAATCCATCAAGAGAGCAGGGATAGCCCACAGAATGGGAAAAAATATTTGCCAACTCTATATCTGACAGAGGTCTAACATCTAAGAACAATAAGAAACCCAAATGTGCCAAAAGGAAAAAAATAAACAGCCCCTATAAAAGTGGATAAAAGACATGAATAGACACTTCTCAAAAGAAGATATATGAACTGTCAACAGACACATGAAAAAGTGCTCAACTTCCCTCATTATCAGAGAAATGCAAATCAAAACCACATTGAGATGCCACTTAACCCCTGTAAGAATGACCATCATCAATAAAACAAACAACAGATGCTGGCGAGGATGTGGAGAAAAAGGAACACTACTACACTGCTGGTGGGAATGCAGACTAATACAACCTTTTTAGAAGACAGCATGGCAATTTCTGAAAGAACTAGAAATTGACCTTCTGTATGACCCAGCAATTCCCCTATTGGGAATATACCTGGAGGAATGCAAATTATTCTGCAAAAAAGATACCTGCACATGTATGTTTGTTGCAGCTCTATTCACAATAACAAAAACATGGAACCAAACATGTTGCCCATCAAAGCTGGACTGTATTTAAAAAATATGGTACATATACACAATGAAATATTATGCAGCCATAAAGAAGGACAAATATATGAACTTTGCAGCAACTTTGATGGACTTGGAGTCAATCATACTCAGTGATTCATCACAGAAACAAAGAACAGGGTTCCATATGTTCTCATACATAAATGGAACTTGAACAATTATAATTACAATTACAATTTCTTATACTGCTATAAGAAAGCCATTGGCAGGAGTGGGAAACTGTCAGGGGAGGGGCGATTGGCAGTTAGGGAAACTGCTAGGGGAGGGAGGGGCATACCTCATCAACAAGGGTACCTGCATGATCAATTTTTATATACCTAACCCTGAAATGTACCCCGCATCTTTATAATCAAAATTTAAAAAGAATTAAGATTGATGGACCCCTAGCCAGAATAACCAAGAAAAAGAGAGAAAAAGCCCAAATAAACACAACCAGAAATACAGAAGATCAAATCATAACTGACCCCAAAGAAATACCAAAAATTATCAGAGATTACTATGTACACCAAACAAACTTGATAACCAAAATGAAATGGAGGACTTTCTGACATCACGCAACCTACCTAGTTTGAAACAAGAAGACATTGAGACACTAAATAGACCAATAACAACCCAGGAATTTGATGCTGTCATACGAAAATTACCTACAAAAAAAAAGTCTTGGACTGAATGACTTTCCAGCAGACTTCTACAAAACTTACAAGGAAGAGCTGATATCAATCCTATTGAAAGTAATTCCAGGCAATTGAGAAGGATGGAATTCCCCCCAAATTATTTTATGAAGCTAACGTAATGCTGATACCCAGACTGGGTAAAGATCCAACAAAAAAAGAGAACAACAGACCGATATTCCTTATGAACATGGATGTAAAAATCTTCAATAAGATTCTAGCAAATTGGATCCAAAAACACGTCTCAAAAATCATCCATGAGCAGGTAGGCATCATCCCCAGGATGCAGGGCTGATGCAACATACACAAGACTGTAAATGTCATTAAATACAACAACAGATGTAAAAACAAGAGCCACATGATTATCTCATTAGATGCAGAAAAAGCTTTTGATAAGCATCCCTTCTTAATAAAGACCCTCAAACACCTAGGTATAGAAGAAACACACCTCAAAATAGTAAGTGCCATCTACAATAAACCCACAGCTAACATATTGCTAAAAGGACAGAAACTAGAAAGATTATCCCTAAAAACTGGACAAGACAAGGCTGTCCACTCTCACCCTTCTTTTTCAACATTGTGTTGGAAGTCCTAGCTCGGGTAGTTAGATAAGAGAAGAAAAGCAGAGTTACCTAAATAAGAAAAGAAGAAGTCAAGTTATTCCTCTTTGCTGATGATATGATGCTATACCTTGAAAATCCAAGAGAATCTGTTAAAAACCTGCTTGCACTGATAAAGGACTTTGACAAAGTCTCAGGGTGTAAAGTAAACATGCAAAAGACATTTGCATTCCTGTACACCAACAAGCAGACAGAGACCCAAATAAAAAGCACAATCCCATTTAAAAAACCACCAAAAAAAAAGAAATACCTCGGCATCTTCCTAACCAGAGAAGTGAAAGACATTTACAAAGAGAACTACAAAGTACTGCTCAAAGAAATCCAAGAAGACACAAAAAATGGGAAAACATTCCATGCTCATGGATAGGAAGAATCAACATTGTTAAGATGTCCATCCTACTGAAGGCAATCTACAGATTCAATGCAATACACTTTAAGTTATCAACATAATTTTTCTCAGATCTGGAAATGACAGTAGAGAAATTCATATGGAAACATAAATAACCTTGAATAGCCAAAACAATCCTTAGCAAAAGAAACAAAGCAGGAGGATCACAATTCCAGACTTCAAACTTTACTGTAAGGCTACAGTAATCAAAAAAGCCTGGTACTGGTATAAGAATAGGCACATAGACCAATGGAACAGGATAGAGATTCTGGAAGCAAAGCTTCTATTCCTCAACCAGTTCATCTTTGACAAAGCCTCCAATAACAACCACCTGGTTAGGCACATAGACCAATGGAACAGGAATAGGCACATAGACCAATGGAACAGGATAGAGATTCTGGAAGCAAAGCTTCCATTCCTCAACCAGTTCATCTTTGACAAAGCCTCCAATAACAACCACCCGGGAGAGGAGAACCTATTTAGTAAATGGTGCTGGAAAAACTGACTGACAACATGCAGAAAATTGAAATAGGACCCCTATTACTATACATGAAAAGAAGATATATGGGCAGCCAACAGACATCATCAGAGAAATGCAAATCAAAACCACATTGAGATACCACCTAGCCTCAGTAAGAATGGCCATCATTAACATAACAAACAACAAAGGATGTTGTCAAGGATGTGGAGAAAAAGGAACCCTTCTACACTGCCGGTGGGAATACAAACTAGTGCAACCTCTCTGGAAGACACTGCAGAGATTTCTGAAAGAACTAGAAATTGACCTTCCATATGACCCAGCAATTCCCCTATTGGGAATATACCTGGAGGAACGCAAATCATTCTACAAAAAAGAAACCTGCACACGTATGTTTGTTGCAGCTCTATTCACAATAGCAAAAACATGGAACCAGCCATGTTACCCACCGAAACTGGACTAGATAAAAAGATGTGGTACATGTATACAATGGAATATTATGCAGCCATAAAGAAGGACAAATATATGGACTTTGCAGCAACTTGGATAGATTTGGAGTCGATGATACTCAGTAGTCTATCACAGAAACAAAGAACAGAGTACTATATGTTGCCATTCATAGGCTGACCTTGAACAATTATAATACTATAAGAAAGCGATTGGCAGTAATGGGAAACTGTCAGGGGAGGGTGGGATTGGCAGTTGAAGGAAATTGTTAGGGGAGGGAGGGGCATACCTCATCAAGGGTACCTGCATCATCAATGTTTATATATCAAACTCTGAATTGTACCCACATCTTTATTTTTTAAAAATTACCATTTGTTTATTTATTTACTTATTTTTTATTTCAATAGCTTTGGAGGGCACAAATAGTTTTTGTTTACACAGATGAGTTATATAGTGGTGAAAAGTCTGTGTTTTAACAACTCCTGTGAACACTGTACCTAATAGGCAAATTTTTACTCTCTGCTTATTACCCTGCCCTTTCTGAATCGCCAGTGTCCATTATATCATTCTATATGCCTCTGCAGCTCCTTAGTTTAGCTCCTGCTTCTGAGTGAGAACATGTGGTATTTTGTTTTCCTTTCCTGCATTACTTCACTTAGGATGATGGTCTGCAATTTTATCCAAGTTGCTGCAAAAGGCATCATTTCATTCTTTTTTATGGATGAATAGTATTTCACTATCACACTTATCTACTGATCAGTTGATGGACATTTAGGTTGTTTCCACACCTTTGTACTTGAATTGTGCTGTGATGAACATATGACCACAAGTATCTTTTTTGTATAGCAACCTCTGTTTCTCTAGGGAGATATCAAGTAGTGAGATTGCTAGATCTAATGGTAGAGCTACTTTTAGTTTTCCATACTGATTTCCATAGAAGGTGTTCTAATTTACACTCTCACCAGCAGTGTAGTTCCTTTTATTCTGACACATATATAATGTCTGCTACGTTCAAGGCACATGATAGGTTAACACTTATATTTCCTACTAATTTTGCTAAACCACTAGATTCTCAGATTCTGATAATCTTTGCAGTGATTGTGCATTATTTTTTATAGTGAAAAAACTTAAAAGAGAAACAGTGTGCTTTGAATTATCTTTAGTCCTTATATTGCTTCTGAAGACATGCCTCAATTCTTCCTCCTTGATGTGACTTAGATACATTTTCTAACCTCTAGAGTAATTGTTCTCATCTTTAAATATGAATGTCAATCTCTACCATATTGTTTTTTAAAGTTTCTTATAAAAATACACAAGATAATGTGTACAGAAAAATTATTACCGTGCTGATCATAAAAAAATAAGTAAAATGATGTATATAAAACAATGATTACCGTGTCTAACATAATGATTTGGAGTTTCCATTTTTCTGATGATGAAACTCATGATATTGAAGGAACAAAATAAGACCTCATAACTCTTCCCAGCTATTCAGTCTTTTAGCTTAGCATTTGAAATAGACTTTGTTTTGGCTATTTCTCTGTTATCACAACGACATAAAAAGTATTATGTAGGTGGCGGTGGCGGCGGCTCCCGCGCTCGGGCAGGGCCGGGCACAGCGCCTCCCGGGTACTCGCGACCAAGCCAGGTGTGCACGGATGTCGGTGCTCCCGGGGCTCGGGGGCACCTGACGCGCCTAGCAGGAACCAGATCATTATTCAAAAGTTTCATCTTAGATACTTCCTTATCTTCATCTTTAATTATCATAATGAAATAAATAGAAAAAAAATTAAGTGAAAGCAATGAGAATAATTTTAAAAGATCTCTGTAGATAATTCAGTTCTCTTCAACAGCCTGCCTTATCATTCATTCATTCCATAAGCATTAACTAGCCATCCAATGCTAGGCCTTGTCCTAGGTGCAGAAGCAGAACAGATAAGGAGGTGCTAGTTGGTGTCCTTGAAGACTTTCAGCATAGCAACAACCTTCTTGATCTGCTGACCTGCATGGCAAGACTTTATTTACTGCTCATATTAGTTGTGTCCTTGGATACGAATTAACTATGGCTTTGTTTCTTAAGAGCAGTGTGTGTGAAAGCCCTCTGCATTCTGCTGAACAGGGTATAGTTTGCATAATGTATTGACCATGCAGGTGTAAACAACAAGTACAGTTACTGAAATCGCTGGATTT
>NW_007253166.1:0-4697 GCF_000164805.1 Carlito syrichta
TCCTCTCCATTCAATTCCATTCCATTTCATCCCATTCCATTCCGTTTCTCTCCCTTCCATTCCTTTCCATTCCATTCCACTCAATTCCATTCTACTCCACTCCACTCCTTTACCTTCCACTGCATTCCACTCTACTCCACTCCATTCCATTCCACTCTAGGCCATTCAATTTCATTCCACTCCATTCCATTCCATTCAACTCCTTTCTTCTCTATTCCATTTCTCTCGATTCCATTCCTCTGCATGCCATTCCTCTCCATTCCATTCCACTCCATTTCATTCCATTCCATAGCATTCCACTCTATTACTTTTTTCTCCCTTAAATTCATTTCCTTTCCATTTCATTCCATTTTTTCCAGTCCATTCCATTATTCCATTCCTCTCCATTCCATTCCAAATCTCTCAATTCTATTCCACTCCAATCTACTCCTATATATTCCATTCCATTTTATGCCACTCCATTCCAATCCATTCAATTACAATCCTCTCCATTTCAATACGTCTTCTCCATCCAATTCTATTCTATTCCATTCGTCTCCTTTCCACTCCATTCCAATATTCTTCTTCTCATTCCATTCCATTCCTTTCCCTTCCATTCCAGTCCTCTCCATTCCATTCCAATCCATTTTGTTCTATGTCTCTTTATTCCATTCCACTCCATTTTCTGCATTCTCTTGCATTCCATTCCATTCCATTCCCTTTCATTCCACTCCCGTCTACTGAATTTCACTCCATTTCATTCCAATCCACTCTATTCCATTCCTTCCCCTCCTTTCCATTCCATTCCTCTCCCTTCCATTTTATTAATTCCCTTTCCATTCCATTCCATTGCATTCCATTCCTCTCCCTTCCATTCCTCTCCAATCAATTCCTCTCCATTCCATTCATTCTATTCCATTCCTTTCCATTCTCTTAATTTTCTCTTCATTAAATTCCATCTAATTCCATTCCATTCCTTTCCATTGCTCTCAATTCCATTCAATTACTCTCCATTCCATTCCACTCCACTCTGCTCCATTCTATTCCACACAATTATATGCCATTCCATTCCACTCCATTCCATTCCATTCCAGTCCTCTCCAGTCCATTCGAATTCATTGCATTCCATTCCATTCCATTGCATTCCACTCCACTGCTTTCCATTCCTTTCAATTCCTCTCCATCCCATTCATCTCCATTCCATTCCTCTCCATTCCATTCCGTTCAGCACCGTTCTTCTCCATTCCATTACTTACCATTCCATTACATTCTATATCATTCCTCTCTCTTCCATTCCATTTCATTCCTTTCCATTCCATTGCATTCCAATCCACTCCATTCCATTCCATTGCAGTCCAGTCCATTCCTCTCCATTTCATTCCATTCCTCTCCATTCCACTCCATTCCTTTACCTACCTTGCCATTCCATTCCATATCATTCCTTTCCATTCCATTCCATTCCTCCCCATTCCATTCCTCTCTTTTCCATGCCATATCATTCCCTTCCATTCCATTACTCTCCATTCCATTCTGTTCCTCCTCATTCCATTCATTTCCATTCCATTTCATTCCATTGCATTTCTCTCCATTCCATTCCAATCCTCTCCATTCCATTATATTCCATTCCATTCCATTCCTCTCCACCCAACTCCATTCCATTCCACTCTATTTCTCTTAATTCCATTCCATTCCATTCCTCTCCATTCCATTCCAATCCTCTCCATTCCATTGTCTTCTAGTCCTCTCCATTCCAATCCATTCCTCTTCATTCCATGCCATTCCTTTCCAATGCACTCCATTCCATTCTACTCCACTCCACTCCTTTACAGTCCATTCCATTCCCTTCCATTCCATTCCTTTGCATATCATATCTCGCCATTCCATTCCATTCCATATCATTCCTCTTCATTAGATTTCATTCCTCTCCATTCCTTTCTGTACTAAGCTATTCCTCTCCTTTCCATTCCACTCCTCTCCGTTCCATTCCACTCTTCTTCATTCCTTTCTTCCTCATTCCATTCTATTAATTTCCACTCCATTCCATACCGTTCGATTCGTTTCCCCTCCATTTCTCTCCATTGCAACTCATTCCATTACATTTCATTCCTCTCCATTCCATTCCATTCCTTTCAATTCCATTCCTCACCATTTCATTCCTTTCCAATCCATTCCTCTCTATCCCATTCTTCTCTATTCCATTGTTTTCAATTTCATTCCACTCCATTCCATTCCACTGCATTCCACTCCATTCCATTCCACTCCACTCCACTCCATTCCATTCCAGTATATGCCATTCAATTCCAGTCCAGTTTATTTCATTCCCTTCCTTTCCATACAATTGCTCTCCATTCCAGTCCGCTCCATTTCATTCCATTCCATTGCATTCCACTCTATTAAATTTGTATTCATTAAATTCCTTTCCATTGCATTTCATACCATTCCACTCCTGTCCATTCCATCAATTGCATTCCTCTCCATTCCATTTCATTCCTCTCTATTCCATTCCATTCCATTTCATTCCACTCCAGCTCATTGAGTTCCACTCCATTTCATTCCACTCCAAACCTTTAAATTCCATTCCCCTTTTTTCCCTTCCATTCGTCTCCTCTGCATTCCATTCCATTCCATTCCATTTCATTCCCCTCCATTCCATTCCATACCTTTCCATTCAATTCCATTCTATTCTATTCCTCTCCTTTCAATTGCATTCCTCTCCATTCAATTCCATTACTCTCCATTCTATTCCTCCTCATTCCATTGCATTCTATTAATTTCCACTCCATTCCATTCCATTCGATTCCTTTTAATTCCATTTCTCTCCATTCCATTTCATTCCATTCCATTTCATTCCTCTCTATTCCATTTCATTTCATTCCATTCAATTCCATTCCTCTCCATTCTATTCCATTCCATTCCTTTCCATTCCACCCCGTGTCTCTCCCTTCCATTCCTCTCCATTCCATTCCTTTCCATTCCATTCCACTCAATTCCATTCCACTCCACTCCACTTATTTCCTTCCTACTGCATTCCACACTACTCCACTCCATTCTATTTCTCTCTAGGCCATTCAATTCCATTCCACTCCAATCCATTCCATTCCATTCCACTCCTTTCCTCTCTATTTCATTCCTCTCCATTCCATTCCTCTCCATTCCATTCCTTTCCCTTCCATTCCAGTCCTCTCCGTTCCGTTCGAATCCATTTTATTCCATTTCTCTTTATTCTATTCCACTCCATTTTCTCCATTTTATTCCATTCCATTCCATTCCCTCTCATTCCACGCCATTCGATTGAATTCCACTCCAATCCATTCCAATCCACTCTATTCCATTCCTTCCCCTCCTTTCCATTCCATTCCTCTCCCTTCCATTTCATTAATTTCCTTTCCATTCCATTCCATTGCATTCCATTCCTCTCCCTTCCATTTCATTAGTATCCATTCCATTCCATTCCTTTTCCATTCCATTCTACTCCATTCTATTCCAGTCCACTTTATGCTATTCAATTCCTTTCCACTCCATTGCTCTCCATTGCATTTCTATCCATTACTTTCCACTCCATTCCATTCCAATCTACTCCATTCCATTCTACTCCATTTCTCTCCAATCCAGTCAACTCTATTCCCTTCAAATTCATTCTATTCCATTCCATTCATCTACATTCCCTTCCTGTCCATTCCATTTTACTCCATTTCATTCCACTCAATTCCATTGTATTACATTTCTCTCCATTCAATTCAATTCAATTCAATTCCATTTCTATTCAATTCCATTCCATTTCTATCCACTCCAGTTCATTGATTTACACTCCATTTCATCCCATTTTACTCCATTCCATTCCCCGCCTTTCTATTCCATTCCTCTCCCTTCCATTTCATTACTCTCCATTCCACTCCATTCCATTCTTTTAAATTCCTCTTCATCCATTCCTCTCCATTCCTTTCCATTCCATTCCCTCCTTTCCATTCCATTTCTCTCCCTTCCATTTCATTACTATCCATTCCATTCCATTCTATTCCATTCCTTTCCATTCACTTCCTCTCTATTCCATTACTCTCCATTACATTCACTTCCTCTCCATTGCATTCCATTCCATTCCATTCCTTTCCAGTCTATTCAATTCCACTCCACTCCACTCCATATCATTGCACTCCATTCTATGGCATTCCATTCCTTTCCATTTCGTTCCATTCCTCTCCATTCCATTACATTCTTCTCCCTTCAATTCAATTCTATTCCATTCCTCTCCATTCCATTCCATTCCGTTCCCTTCCATTCCATTCCATTCTAATCCTCTCCTTTCCATTCCATTCTATTCATTCCATTCCATTCCAGTCCTCCCCATTCCATTCGAATTCATTCCATTCCATTTCATTCCATTGTATTCCTTTCCATTCCTCTCCATTCTAATCAATTTTATTCCATTTCATTCCACTCCTGTCCTTTGATTTACACTCCATTTCATTCCATTCCCCTTCTTTCCATTCCATGCCTCTCCCTTCCATTTCATTGCTTTCCATTCCATTCCATTCCATTCAATTCCTCTTCATCCATTCCTCTCCATTCCTTTCCATTCCATTCCCCTCCTTTCCATTCCATTCCTCTCCCTTCCATTTCACTACTATCCATTCCATAACATTCCTTTCCATTCCATTCTTTTCTACTCCATTCTATTCCAGTTCACTTTATGCCATTCAATTCCTTTCCACTCCATTCCT
>NW_007253167.1:0-8712 GCF_000164805.1 Carlito syrichta
CATCTTTTTCATGTCTTCTACTTCCCTTTCAGTAACCTGTGGTCTTATGGTGATTACAGACAAGTTATGGGTAAGATTCAAAAGCTTAATTTCATTCTTTAAGGCAGTCTCTTTGGCTACTTCATCAGCCAATTTATTACCAACTGCCTCAAGAAAACTTCCTTGTTGATGACCATTTACATTTGTGACAGTTATTTCAGTGGGGAGTATTAAATTTTCTAAATCTTGTTTAACTAGTTCCCCATGGACTAACACTTTTCCTCTACTGTTTATTGAGATGCCTTTTCATCCAGAACTTTCCAAAAGTATGTACTACTCCATAATCATATTTAGAATCTGTATAGATTGTACTTTCCTTATTTGTAAGTATTTTCAGGGGTTGATTAAGAGCATATAATTCACAATTTTGTGCAGACCATGAGTTAAGTAGCCTTCCTTATTTGCAAATGAATAGGTTATTCCCATCAGTAAGTGAATACCCATTATGCCTTCTTCCTTCAACCATTCTGGAGGAGCCATCTAGGAACAATCTAACACCAGCATAAAGTGTATTTTCTCTCAGATATAATCTGGTTTTAGTTTGATGTTCAATAATATCTAGGTAGTTATGATCCAATGTCTTCTGCTCTTCCTTTTCCCTGGGCTTCAGGAAACTGGTTAAATTCATATAAGAATCTGTAGTTAATATTAAGTCATCCCTCTCTGATAACATTGCCTCATATTTTAAGATTCTGGAGTCAATAAACCAATGGGTGACCCTTTGATTCAGGATGGCCGGAACTGGATTATGGCAGAAGGGTTCCTTCAAAGGTTAACTTCCAATTTTCTTCAAGTAGCCAGGTGGTAGCTGTAATGTCCTGAACACACTCTGGCCAGGCCCTGGACACAGGATCTAATAGTTTGGATATAAAGGCTATGGGTTACTTTTCCCCACCCCAATCTTGGGTAAGTACACCAACGGCTGCTCCTTGATAAGTTGCTACAAACAAATGGGAAGGATTATCTAAAGAGGAGAGAGTGAAAATGGAAAGATAATTAGGGCCTGTTTTAAATTTTCTAATCTTCGTATTTTCTCTTTATTCCATTGGAGTAAGTGTGGTGTTCTCTTCAATAGTTTAAATATAAACCTTTCATTTAGGTCACATATGAATCAATCCATAGTCTGCAATAACCTATTAAACCTAGAAATTTTCTAATTCCCCTTTTTGTTTTGGACCTAAGATAGTTAACTATTCTGGTTATTCTTTCAGAGCTAATCCTCCTTTTTCCTGCACTGATTAAATGTCCAAGATATTTAAATTCTCATTCCACAAATTTTAGCTTACAATTACCTTTGTCCTTGCTGTTCCAAGAAATTAAATAAATTTATAGTTGCTTCAGAGATCTGTGCTTTATCTGTTCCTGAAATTAGATCATCTACATATGAAAAATATTCATGTCAGTCAAAGGCAGAAGTCCATCTAATACAGTTTCTAGAATCCAGTGAAATAAATTAGGAGATTCAGTAAACACAGTCCAGTGATACTGTTGTTTTCTTACATTTGTAGGATTTTCTCATTCAAAGGCAAAGAGGTTTCTATACTTGGGAGCCAATGGGCAGACCCAGAAAATATCCTTGAGGTCTATCACACTAAACCATTCATGTTCATAAACAATTTTACTAAGGAGGGCATAGGGGTTTGGAACCACAGGATATTGAGTTTGAACTATGTGGGTTATTGCCCATAAGTCCTGCACTAGCCAGTAGAACACATCGGATTTCTTTACTGGAAGTATTGGGGTATTATATGGTGACATGCTTGGTTCCAAAATTCCCCCCTGAATAAGACCTTCAATTACTGATTGAAGTCCCTTTTTTCCTTCCGTAGGAATAGGATGTTGTTTTCTACACACAATTTCATTTGGTTGTTTTAAAGAAATCTGAATGGGGGAAATTTGCAGACTTTTCTTTCACCCATACTTTAGGACTAATTCTTGATTCCTCTTACTCTGTGAGATATGCCATTTGGATCTTGCTTTGGCCCTATATTAAGGCCCATCTGGGCAATTAGGTCTCTGCCTAGATTTATTACTGCTTCTGGGACAAAAAAGGCCCTGTCAGTGTCTCAGTCTCAGGTTTTATAATCATGGGTTCAAATATAGGAACCTGAAATCCTTCTCCCTTTATTCTGGAAATGGGAAGTTTTCCAATAAAAATTGAACATTCTGGTGTCTAAAGATGAGGGAGGAGCCCCAGTATCAATGAGGAAGAGAATGTCTTCCTCAGTAGACCCCACCTTCAGATTTTCAAGGGTTTCTGGTGGGGTCTGATAAAGGTGAACCCCAAACTCCCTATTCTGCATCCAATTCCATAAGGGAGACTATTTTTTCTTCTTTTTTCAATTTAGAACAATCTCTTATGAATTGTCCTGGTTTCTTACAATGTTAACATCCAGCTCCCTTGTGATAAAATTCCCTCATCGCAGTGCCAAAAGGGTTAGGCCTTACTCTATTCTGTCCCTTCTGATATCCAGGCCCTGCCCTAGAGGGTCTCTTATTTGTCTTTCTAACTACTCTCTCTACAGTGTTTACCATGATTCTAGCACTTTGTTTCTGCTTTTCTTCATTCCTTTTAACAAGCTCTCTTAACAACTCTTCAAAGGCCTTTCAGTCCTTCCCTCCAGCTTTTGTAACTTTCTTGCAATGTCTGGCCAGCTTTTGGTAACAAAATTAACTTTTAGAAGACCCTGTCCAAATCTTCTGGGTCTAACTCGGAATATTTTCATTTGATCTCTAAGTCATTGTAAAAAGGCTGTTGGAGATTCTGCCTTCTCTTGCTGGATTTCAAAGGCCTTTGGACATTTTGGGATCTTGGGGTTGACTCTCTGATCGCTTTAATTATTAATTCTCTTAAATCTTGCATTCTTATCCTATCTTCTGGGTTATTGTTTTCCCTTCTGGGGT
Organism: Carlito syrichta; assembly: GCF_000164805.1. NCBI lineage: Eukaryota > Metazoa > Chordata > Mammalia > Primates > Tarsiidae > Carlito > Carlito syrichta. The sequence continues at coordinate 2,944 of NW_007253167.1, forward strand.
CTATGTTTGGATATTTTTGTTCATCTGGTTTTACTCTCAGGACCCAGGAATGTTTCTGCTCCCAGATGGGCATAGCAGCCCTTCGAATCATTCCCCTTTCTTCACCAGTAAATAGCATGTTCATAATAGACATTAGTTCCATCCAGGTGTATATATTAGGTCCAAGAAACTGATCAACCTGGTCGGCTAATATTAAAGGATCTTCTAATAATAGTTTCATTTCTTTTTTTGAAGTTTCTTGCTTCAGTGCTAGTAAGTGGGGCATTAACAAAGCCAATGTCTCCCTGCTCCAAGGGAACCTCCCTTAGCATGAATAATTTTGAAAATTCATCTGGACCTCCAGAGGAAGGGGGAATTTCTCAATATATCTTTTGCTTTGTTCCATTCTCTTTTCAAGTTACGGTATAGGGGTTTGGGTTTTGGGGGATCTCAATTCTTCAGTTTCTAATAGAGCCGAATCCCCAGCTGTCCGCTGCCTGAGATTCCACCTTCAACATCCCAAGTTTTCTCCTTCTCCACTAGAGGCCCAGATGTTTTCTCTTCCTCATTTCCCACTCAGGGGGAAACATAAGAAGAGTTTCTAGAAACCATCAAAGGGCATAATTCCTCCCCTCAGATGAAACAGAGGACTTATTGTTCACATAGATAACTAAAGTCTGGAAAATGTCAGTCTTCATTTGAGTCAAGTTTTGCCCAAAATACTGAGGGCTTGCAGATTGGTTCCTTAGTCCATTCAAAGCAACAAAATTCAATCATTTTCTTCTTTCTCTTTCCTTTAGTTTTACAATCATTTTTCCATTTTTTTTTTTGAGTCAGAGTTGCACTCCATTGCCCAGGTTGGAGTGCAGTGACATGCTCATCAACCTGCTGGGCTCAGGTGATCCTTCTGCCTCAGCCTTCCAAGTAGCCAGAACTACAGGCGTGTACTACCATGCCCAACTAAAATTTTGATTTATTGTAGAGATGAGGTCTTGTGAAGTTTCCCAGGCTGGTCTTGAACCCATGCGCTCAGGCAATCCTCTCACCTCAGTCTCACAAAGTGCTGGGATTACAGGCTTGAGTAACTGTGCCTGATCCATTTTTTTCAATTCTTTAGCTTTTGCCCCAGTGGACAATTGGGAGAATTTCAAGGAGTTCATCTTGACTTCCTTTCCTAGCCCTAGATTGCATATTCTATTCTTAGCTACCAGATGTGCTATGTCGTCTCACAGCTCCTCATCCCCTGTCCTGGGGGTTTCTTATAAATGTTAGGATATTTACTTCATCCATCTCTGGCCATTTCCCTTGAGGCACAACAAAACCATGTGTCAGGACTCCATACTTCCTTCATATCTTGATCCCCAAGGCAGTACTTGTAGTCCAATTTCCCTACCTTGGCTCGTGCATGAGGTTGTCATTTTGCTCCAATGGTGCCTGCCTTTTCTCTGTTTTTCTTCTGCCAAGTCTTAAGTTACAGTCTCAGATCTATCTGAAGAATCACAGGAACCAGGAACATCTGACCAGAGCATGTCACCTAAAATCATGTGAGATACACCTTCCCCTCCAATAGGGGGTTCAGGTATTCCACAGGTGCAGGTATTCCAGACAAGCCCCCAAGGTGCAGGTATTCCAGACAAGCCCCCACAGGTGCAGATATTCTAGACCAGCCCCCAAGACTTGGGGAGAGAATTTACCCTCCTCAGTCTTGTCATTAAAGAATGACATGAAGATTCAGAGAGCAGTGTAGTGAAGCAGTACCTTTAATATTGCTTTTGCAAGAACAAGTGTCTCTCAGCTGAGGAGGCACACTGAAGCACAAAGAACAAGCACTTTTATTCCTAAAATGCAGGTTCCTTACCTGATTCCTTATTGGTGGAGTACTGCAGAAATTACAGGCTTTCCCGTATTATGGTTATGTGACACATTTGATTGGCTTATTTCTTTGACATGTCTTATTTGCTGATTGTCTTACAGAATTATCATTCTGACTGGATCCTGCCAAAAGGTTAAACATGAAGTCCATCAAAGTAAAAAGTCACAAATAGGAAGCACAAAGAAGCAGGAAGTGAATCAGCAAAAGAGAATCACAAAGCATTTAGACACCATCTTGAGAACCCAAGATAAGATAGGCTCTGATTTGAAAATAAATCAGTATTCTCATTTTTCCATAATTATCCAATACATAATATAGAATGCTTCTATTACTCTAGAGATTTTCTTCATGACCCTATCTGAGAAATGTATCCCTTTTTAGAGGCAACAACTTTCAGACTTCACTCAGAATAATGTTTCTGAGATAAAACCATGCTAGTGTGTGCATTAAAATTTTTTTTACTCAATTTTGTAGTAGTGTAATTGAGATTCAATAATCCATTCTTTTTCAAGACTATTATTTCAATGTATGAATATATCAGATGTTATTGATTTATTTTTTAATTAAGGAATCTTTCTGCTGTGTTCAATTTGGGACTATCATAAATAACGCTAGTGTGAACATTTTTATACAAGACTTTTTGAGGTCCTGCACTATTAATTCTCTTGTATAAATACACAGAAGTAGAACTCGGTGGATTTGTAAGGGTGGTTATATTGTAGAAGTGTGTTTCATTTACAAGAAATTACCAGTGTTAATGATACGCCATTTTACATTCCTTCTAATAGTATATGGGTTTTCTAGCTTCTCCGTGTTTTTTGTCAGTATTTGGTATTAACCGTCTTTTATTTTATCCATATCTGTAAACAGAGTCAGAGTCTCACTCCATCACCAAGGCTGGAGTGCAATGATATGCTCACAGCCACCACAGCCTCAGCCTGCTCGGCTCAGGTGATCCTTCTCCCTCAACCGTCTGAGTAGCTGGAACCACAGACATGTGCCAACTTGCACAGCTAATGTGTTTTTTTAAATTTTATTTTAGAGACGATGTCTCGCCATGTTGCTCAGGATGGTCTTGAACCCCTGAGCTCCCAAAATCTTCTCACTTTGGCCTCCCAACGTGCTGCGAATACAGGTGTGAGCCTCTATACTGAGCTCATATTTGTATATTTTAAAAATTTGCTTTCTCTAATAACTAATAATGATTAACAGATTTTTTTTAGTTGAAGTCACACTCTGTCACTCAGGCAAGTATGCAGTGGCACACTCATGAATACCCCAGTGTTGACCTGTGGGCTCAGGTAATCTTTCTGCCTCAGTCTTCCAAGTTGCTGGGACTACAGGTATGTGCTACCATGCCCAGTTAATGTTTTTGATTGATTGTAGAGATGAGGTCTTGTCAAGTTGCCCAGGCTGGTCTTGAACCCTTGGGTTCAGGCAATCTGCTCACCTTGGCCTCCCAAAGTGCTGTGATTACAGACTGAGCCACCAAACCCAGTCATGTATATTTCTTCTTTGAAACAGCTATATAAATCTTATGCCTGTTTTTATTGTGTAGTTTGTCTTTTTATTGCTATCTGTAGGAGTTCATTAAACAGAATAGTCTATATACAAATTCTTTGCCAGATAAGTGTAATGTGTTTTTTTTCCCCCAGTGTTTGGCTGGTCTATTTATTTTCTTAAAGGTGTTGTTTCCTTTAATTCTTTATTTTATCTCTGAAAGCCTAATTTTGATTACTGCAATAGAGTATTGCATAGTGCAAAGATCTTGGCAGTTTCTCAGAAAATAGGACAGGTGAGGGCAGCCTGAGTGTGACTTCATTCCTGATTGATCTTGGAGATATAGAATCACGTACATTTAAACTGCCATGCCCTTGAAATAAGTTGTGACCTCCTGGAACAGTCCAAGAAACCCACAGCAGTCTTATAGAGAAATGGGAATATATTTTTTCACGGTTGAATTGCAAAATATGCTTACTAGTTTTAATGTGCTGCTCATGAACTTGTCGTATTTAGTGATAATTGATTATTGTAACTTTGCACTGTGAATTATCAAAGATAAAATGGTATGCAGACTTGTTTTTCAGAAATCATATTACAACTTCTTTTCTTCAAGCTACCAAAAATAATCAGGCGAGTTATAGGTGTATACTAATAAGTCATTGGGTTTTCACAAGATTGGTTTCAGTAATAGAAGTGACTTATTTCTACTAATCACTAAACTTTTTTTTATATGTAGCCCTGGTGACAGCTGGATTTGCCTTTGTGTCCTCCAAGCTGGACTACTGTGAATAATTGTAATCAAGTATTTCTAAAAGAACTACTCCTAAGTTTCCAGAGTTGCAACAAAGGGAGAATACAGCAGAGAACTGATGAACTGTCTGATTGCTAGTAATGTATGCCCTGAGGGAACAGTGAGGAGTTCTGTCTCTGAATAATGCCTCCAGCTATGTAAACCTTGCAAGGTGCTTTATTGATAGTAGTGACTGAATCAAAACTTATTTACTGAAAATCTTTTTACAGCCACTTAAAGATTAAGAATTTAATTTTTTTAGAAGTCCCCTACTATATCTGGGCTTTTCAGTTTTTTATCATTTATTAATTTGCATTTGAAAACCAGGGTCAGGTCAGTCTGAAAAAAGTTTACAAATTTATCTCTGTTTCATTTTGTTTTTCTTGTTAACCACTAACTGCTAAATATCTAGGTGTGCCCTGTACATACTCACACAAAAATAAACTGACACAAAACTATACTCATTGAACAATTAAACTTAAATATCCACCTCTTTGAAATGTATACATAAATTTATGTTTATGTATAATATAGATATGTACATTTAAGTGGTAAAGATTAACAATCAAAATATATACTACCGAAGTGGAAGAAATTAATGATGTTAGCTATAGCACATTTTGGCACAGCTATTCCTTTGAAGCCATTTGATGTCATAGTTCATAGACCATAACGTTAAGTATTTATAGCCCATGACTTGCATAGCTCTTCCCTGAATGAAGACAGCATAAATACAAAAGTAAAGCTTTTCCCATCACAAGTGTTTTTAAAGGGTGGCTAACAAGAAGTCACATACAGAATAGAGTTTTGTCTTAGCTCACATCCATTCACTTCCATACTCTGATGCTAATGAACATGTAAGGTAAGAAGGTTGGCAGCAATACCAAGAGGATAAGAAGTAAGGTTTCCAGAAGATGAAAACATCTGAATAACTGGTTCTAGGAAACTCAAATTGTTATTGTGATTTTTGTATATGTGAGAATTGAACTCACTTGTCCAAAATCAAAGGATGGACACAGAGACATGGATGGCCTCAGAGGTGAGACATTAAAGGTGGTCTTGCAAGATTGGGTGTCTGGTGGGCAGGCACACTGGAGCTGTCACAGTTAGCTTATTTGTAAGCTAGAATGCAAGTACCTCCACAGTTCTTCCATATACTGGTTCTGCAGAGGTTACAATGCTTTTCCAGATGTTGCCTACATGGCACACATTGATTGGGTCATGTAATTAGTTCATTTGCATGTCCTATTTGTTGATTGATTTAGAGTTGCTACAAAATCCCTTTTTTTACCTGTCCTATTTGCTGATTGACTACAGGATTTCATTTTGAATGGTTCCCTCCAAAATTTGAACATAAAAGCATGCCAAAGTGAAATCTCACAAAAAAGAAAACAAAGCAGGAAGAGACTCAGCAAAGGCATTTAAACATGGCTCAGGGTTCATTTTGAAAATAAATTATTCTATTTTTCACAGTATATATGGGTATGATACTTACATTGTATCCACAACAAAGAATGCAACTCAAAGTCAACAAGGTTACTGTTAGAGCACATTCCCACTGGGGCCTCCAGAAATGTAGGTCAGGCCAGCTGGGGATGAGGAGTGTCTGGTGTGCAATCTGATG
>NW_007253168.1:0-8959 GCF_000164805.1 Carlito syrichta
TAGGCCTCCCAAAGTACTAGAATGACGAGGCTGAATCCTCAATCCTGGCCTCGATCCTTTGTCAAAAATGCACCAGAAGGCCGGGTGCAATGGCCCAGGCCTGGAATCCCAGTGCTCTGGGAGACTGAAGCAGGAGGATGGCTGGAGGCCAGGAGCACAAGGTCAGCCTGGGCCATGCATGGAGACCCCATCTCTGCACCCATAGAAACCGAGATTCCTGGGTCGTGGACAGTCCAGGCACCTTGATGAGACATCATCTCTACAAGAAACCAAAAAATGAGCCAAGTGTGGTGCTGCACACCTGTCTTTCTGGTCACTCTGGAGGTTATGGTGGGAGGATCGCCCGAACCCATCGGATGGAGGCCATGATGGCCGAGAACAGGCCACTGCACTCTGGCCTGGGTGACATATGGGTCTCTGACTCGGAATAATAGTACCAACCACCACCACCACAACCACAGACCGGACTCAGGGCCTCAGCCTGGCATCCTGGCAGTTCGGAGGAAGAGGTGAGTGGACGACCTGAGCCTTCGTGGTCGAGACCAGCCTGGGACACTGGGCAAGAACTCTTCTCAGACTCAAAAAATAAATCCAAAGATTAGATGGGCGTGGTGGCGCAGGCCTGTCATTCCAGCCACTAGGGGGACCGAGGCGGGAGGATTGTCAGAACTCAGCAGCTGGAGTCTGCAGTGACTGTGAGCGTTGCCCTGCACTCAGCCAGTGTGACAGAGTGACATTCTGGCTCCAAATAATAATCACCACCACCGCCACCAACACCAGCTCTGCCACTCAGCGCAAGGAGTTATCTTCAGGGATGGGAGAGGTAAAGGCGCTTTCCCGTCTATCATTCGTGGGAGGTTTCAAAGCTAGCCCCCAGACAAGTCCATCCCATGCCTTCTGCCACGCATCACAGAATTCCTGCCACCACACTCCACACTCATGCCCCCTGGCAAAGACGTGTGTGAATTCAATGAACAGACAGCCACGAGTTAGGGCAGCTATCGAGCACAGAGCAATAATTGCTGTATGGCAACATCGTGGCCAGTCCAGGTTCTGGTTGCCTGGTCTGCCACCTTTGGGCTGGGGGAGGCTCCTTTCCTCTCCCAATCACTCCATCATCACATGCCCACATGGTCCTTTCCTTGGGGAGTCGTTTTCACCCATTGTGACACATGTGGGAGGCATCTGTTTTGTTGCTGGAGTTTCCATCACCAAGCTGGGGCATGGCAGCACAATTCCTGCTCTTATGGCCTCAACCTGTGGGACTCAGGCAGTCCTCTCACCTCGAACCCAAAAGCTGGGGCTCCAGGTGCAATCACGTCTGACTCGATTTTGGGACCTCTCACTGAGACGAGGTCTGGCCACATCACCTGGCTTGTTCTCTGAACCCTGGGCTCAGGCCGCCTCACACCTCAGCATCCCAGGGCACGGGACTGAAGGCCATCAGCCACGGTGCCCAGCCTGGACTCATAAGTTCCATCAGTGGGGCGACACAATGGAATGCCCCAAAAGAGAGGCCACCACAACCCGTGTAGCTGGGATGCAGGTGCCACCACGCGCAACTCCAGTGTTTGCATTTGGGGGAGCTACGATGTCACGCTATGTGGCTCAGCTGGTCTCGCACACCCAGGTTCCAGAGTTCTGCCACCTTGGCCTCCCAAAGCCACAGTCTGATTGAATGTCGATCCACTGTCTTTTGGGAACTCTAGGCTCAAGCTGGGATTTTCTTCGCAAATTATCTGTCTGTTCATGATGATCCCAAATCCATAATCAAAGGGAAGCTCTTTTTTCCCATCTTTCCTTTTTTAATTTGAGTCGAAGTCTCACTCTGTCACCGAGGCTGGAGCGTGGTGGCTCTGTCCCAGCCACTGCAACCTCGGCTAACCTTGCTCTGGTGAGCCTTTCCCTGGCCTTCTGAGGAGCCGGAATGACAGGGGTGCACCACCATGCCTAGCTCATTTGGGATGGAGGGTAGAGACGAGTTCTCACCGAGGTGCCTGAGTGGGTCTCAGCCCTCAGCCTTGGACTGGCCACTGGTCTCAGTCTCTAAAACTACTGGGATGACGAGGCTTAGTTGCCAAGCCCGGACTTGATCCTTCATCGAAAACGAACCAGAAGGCCTGGCGGGACGTCCCACACCTGGAATCCCAATGCTCTGGGAGGCCGAGGTGAGAGGATAACTGGAACCAGGAACTGAAGGGCAACATAGACCATGCAGGAGACCCCGTCTCTGCACCCATCCAAAAAGCGGGTGTGGTTAGAGGTTTTCGTCATCCCAGCCACTCTGGAGGTGGAGGTGGGAGGATTGCCAAAGCCCATGATTTCAAGGCTGGCAGTCAATGACGGTCGTTTTCCCAGACCCCAGCCTCGGCCACAGAGCCAGACCCTGTCTCCAAAAACATCAGAATCATACAGAGATTCTCAACTGTGTGTGGTGTGTTCACAGGATGACTGGCTTTAGAGCCAGGAAAAATGGGACTGGGGAGGAAGAAACATCCCCAGGTGAGGGATGTGTCCCAGGTCTTTCTTGGAAGGAGGTCCTTTTTGCCGAGTTGGAGGGTTGGCCTGCCTGGGGCACATTTTTCACTTCGGGGAGGAGAAGCAGCAGGAACCAGGCCAGGGATCCTGGGGAACAGGCACACTAAAGTGGCAGCAGCCCTTGGGGGAGGTTGGGCTGGAAGGTGCTGAGCTTGTTGGACCCTCACATGTGGGGGTGGGTGGGAAGAACTGAGGGTAGAATGTTTGCAGGAGAATGGATTTCTTTCTCTTTTTCTTCCTTTTATCCTTCCTTTCGTTTTTTGTTTCTTTTCTTTCCTCACTAGGTTTCCCACGCTGCTCTCAAATAGCCCAACTTGGACCATCCTCTTGGCCCAGGCCTCCCAAACTGCCAGGATCACAGACTTGACATTTGGTCGACATCCTGGTCTTCCAGCCTGGTCTTGAATCTGGGCCAGAGGGTATCCTCCCACCAAGGCCTGCCCTCGACCAAGGTTTTCTGGGTTTTTCTTGGGGTGGAGGTGGGGGCTTGCTATGTTGTCCATTATAGTCTCGAGTTCCTGGGTTCTGGTCATCTTCCTGTCTTGGTCTCCCCGAGTGCCAAGGAGACAGGCATGAGTTAACTGGCTGTCCCACACCCCCAAAGGTTTGAGAGTGACCGCCTCCTTTCCCCAGAGGCATCCCCTGGGAGGAGTAAGTGGGTCCACCATAGGGAACGAGGAAGGCAGACGGTTGGGTGCCCTGCAGAAGACATGCCCCTCCACCAGTAGCTCTCCCCAGGGAGGACTTGGCAAGTGATTCTGGTCGACCTCTCCAGAGTCCTGGGTCATTGGATGGAGCAAGTCTCACCATGGGGCCCTGAGAGGGGTGTAGAGGCCGTTCCTGGGAGCTCACAATTGTAATTCCTACACACTGGGAGGCTGAGGCGAGAGGATAGCCTGAGCCCCCAGGCTCGAGACCAGGCTGGGGACCTTGGCAAGACCTCATCTGTAAAAGAAGCCAAAATATGAGCCAAGTGTGGTGGCGCACGCTTGTCTTTCTGGCCACTCAGGGGCTGATGTGGCAGCATCATCAGAGCCAGGCAGGTGGAATCCGTGATGGCCATGTGCATGCCCCTGTTCTCCAACCTGGGCAAGAGAGCAGGATTCTGACAACAAATATTCATAATCACCATCACCACCACCACCACCACCCCTGTCATCCAGCACGAGGATTCACCCCCAGGGATGGGAGAGGAAAAGTCACTTTCTGGCATGTCATTCACAGGAGCTTTCAAAGGTGGCCAACGGAATCTTCTGTCCCGCACCTTTGGTCATGCGGTCAAGAAGGGCTGTCTACACCCTCCAAACTCGTGCTCCACAGCAAAGATGCCTGTGAGCTCGTGGAACAGACTGACCAGACATAGGGTGGTTGTGGGGCACAGAGTGATCAAGGCAGCCAGCAACACCACAACCAGCCCATATTCTGGTTACCCTGCCTGCCTACTTAGGGCTGGGAGAGGGTCCCTTACTCTCCTGACAACTCCTTCATTCCTCACCAACATGGACCTTTCCCTGAGTAGCCGTGTATGCCCATCCTGACGCATGTTGGAGGTGTCATTTTTGTCACCAAAGTCTCCATCGGCCAGACTGGGGCACAGCAGCCTGAACGTGGATTTTGGGGCCTCAACCTGTGGGGCTCAGGGGATCCTCTTGCCTTGGCCCCCGAGCAGCCTGGACTCCGGGGACCCCATGCCCGACCTGATTTTGGGCCCCTCTCACTGAGATGAGGTCTGGCCACGTCATCTGTGCTGGTCTCTGTCTCCAGGGCTCAGGCAGTCTCCCACCTCAGCCTCCCAGGGCCCAGGGCTGACGTCTGTGAGCCATGGTGCATGGCATGGACTTGCACATTCAGTCAGTGAGGGTGACACAATGGCATGCCCCAGGATGGAGGCCACTGCTTTCCATGTAGCTGGGAACGTGGGTGCCACCAAGGGTGACTCAAGGATTTGCATTCAAGGGAGCAATGAGGTTTTGCAATGTGTCCCAGGCTGGTCTCAAATTCCCGGGGTTCAACGTTCCCCTGCCTAGGTTCCCAACACCATAGCCCAATGTCTGCTGATCCACTCTCTTTCAGGAACTCTAAGTCCAAGGCTGCGGCCTCCTTCTCCAATAATCTGTCTTGTTCATGATGATCCCAACACCATATACAAATGGATGTTCTTCTTTTCTTTCTTTTTTTGAGTCAGAGTCTCACTCTGTCACCTGGACTGGAGGGCGGTGGCTCACTTTCGCCCACTGCAGCCTTGGCCCGCTGGACTCCAGTGAGCCATCACCCCCGGCCTTCCAAGGAGATGGAACAAGAGGTGCACACCACCACACTCAGCTCATTTGGGATGGAGTGTAGAGATGAGGTCTTGCAAGTGACCCAGGCAAGTCTCGGAGCCATGGGCTTGAGCTGACTGCTTTCCTCAGCCTCCTCATATGCTAGGATAATGAGGCTAAGCCCCAGAGCCTGGACTCAAACCCTCATTGAAAACGAATGAGAAGTTCAGGCATGGTGGCCCACAGCTGGAATCCCAGTGCACTGGGAGGCCGAGGCTGGAGGATGGCTGGAGCCCAGGAACTCAAGGCCAGCCCAGGCCATGCAGGGAGACCCATCTCCGCACCCATCCAAGCAAGGGATCTGGGGTCGTGGTGCAGAAGGTTTTCAGGGTAATGGATTTCTTTCTTTTTCTTTCTTTCTTTCTTTTTTCTTTCTTTATTTTCATTCCTCACTAGGTTTGCCAGGCTGCTGTCAAACCCCCAACTTGGATCAGCCTTTCGGCCTGGGCATCCCAAACTGCTGCTATCACAGGCTTTCCATTTGGTCGACATCCTGGTCATCCTGCCTGGTCCTGAACTCTGGGCCAGAGGCAAACCTCCTGCCGAGGCCTGCCCTCATGCAAGGTTTTCTGTTTATTACTTGGGGTCGAGGTGAGGGCTTGCTATAGTGTCCAGCCTGGTCTTGAGCTACTTGGCCCTGGCCATCCCATCTCAGCCTCCCTGAGTGCCAAGGAGACAGGCATGAGTCGCCCAGCTGTCACTGCCCCTCCAAAGTTTTGAGACTCAAGTCCTCAGATTCCCTGAGGCAGTCTCTGGGAGGAGTATACGGGTCCACTGTATGGAAAGAATCAGGTGGAGGGGTGGGCGCCAAGGTGGAGACTGCTGATGAGCTAAGGCCTGCTCAGCAGGAGACTCCAGCTGCCCTCTCTATGGTCCCGGGTTGTCTGAAGGAATATAGTCTTGTGGTGGGGCCATGAGAGGGGAATGAAGGCTGGGCACGGGGGCTCATGCTTGTCACCACGGTGCTTTGGGAGGCCAAGTAGAAAGGATGGACTGAGCCCCCGGAATCAAGCCCAGCCTGGGCACCTTAGCAAGATCTCATCAATACAAGAAACCAGCAAAAGGAGCCGAGCATGGTGGTGAACTCCTGTCGTTCTGGCCACTAGGGAGGCCAAGGCAGAAGGATTGATGGATCCCAGCCAGTCGAGTCCACAGTGGGCAAGAGTGGACCCCAGTGCTTTTGCCTGGTCAACAGAGCTGGACTCTGACTCAGAATAATAATACCACCCAACACCACCACAACCACACGCCGGGTTCTGGGGCTCAGGCTGTCATCGCGGCCCTTCAGAGTGGATGACCTGAGCCTTCAAGTCTAGCCTGGGACACTGGGCAAGACCTCGTCTCGGCCATCAAAAATAAATCCAAATATTAGCCAGGCATGGTGGCAGAGGCCTGTGGTTACAGCCACCTGGGGGGCTGAGGTGGGAGATCATATGAGCCCAGGAGGTGGAGTCTGCGGTGGCCGTGAGCATGCCCCTGTGCTCAGGCCTGGGCAGCAGAGCGGGATTCCAACTGCAAATAAAAATAATCACCACCACTGCCACCACCATTACTCCTGCCACCCAGTGCGAGGAGTCACCCTCAGGGATGGGAGAGAAAAAGGCACTTTCCTGCCCGTTGTTTGCAGGAGGTTTCAAGTTGGCCACCAGGCATGTCCGTCCCATGCTTTTGGCCACACCTCCCTGAAAGCCTGCCTCCTCCCTCCACACTTATGCCCCACAGAAAAGACACGTGTGAGCTCATGGAACAAAATGCACCAAGTTAGGGTGGCCGTTGGGCACAGAGCTATCAAGGAGGTCTGACAACGCCATGGCCAGCCCAGGTTCTGGTTGCCCTGTGTGCCTCCTTTGGGCAGTGGGAAGACCTCTTTCTCTACCAGTCACTCCATCGTCCCATGCCCACGTGGACCTTTCCCTGAGGAGCTGTGGACACCCATCCTGATGCATGTTGGATACTTCTTTTTTGTCACCACAGTCTCTGTCAGAAATACTGGGGCATGGCAGCATGGTGGTCAATTCCTGGGTCTTCACCTGGTCCTCTCACCTTGGCCACAGAGCAGCCTCAACTCCAGGGACCATCACGCCTGACTTGATTTTGGGACTCTCTCACCACGATGAGGTCTGGCCATGTCTCCCAGGCTGTTCTCTGACCCCAGGTCTCAGACAACCTCTCACCTTCGGCCTCCCAGAGCCCAGGGCTAATGGACGTGAGCCAGGGTGCCTGGCCTGGAATCACACATGCTGTCAGCAGGGGTGATGCAAAGGCACGCCCTGGGATGGAGGGTGCCACATTCCATGTAGCCAGGTCTGTGGGCTCCACCATACGCGACTAGAGGTTTTGCATTCTGGAGAGCAGCGAGGTCTCACTACGTGGCCCAGGCTGGTCTCAAACTCTCGGGCTCCAGAGTTCTGCCAACTTGGTCTCCCATAGCAACAGCTCAATTGTCTGCTGTTCCACTGTTTTTTGGGAACTCTACACCCAGGCTGAGACCTCCTTCCCCAATGATCTCTCTGTTTACAATAATCCCAAATCCATACACAAATTGATGCTCTTCTTTTCTTTCTTTTTTTTTTTGAGTTGGAGTTTCACTCCATCGCCCAGGGAGGAGGGTGGTGGCTTGCTCTCGGCCACCAGGAGATTATGCCTGCCAGGCTCCAGTGAGCCTTCCCCCGGCCTTCCTAGGAGATGGAATACAGGCGTGCACCATCACATCTGGCTCATTTGGGATGGAGGGTAGAGATGAAGTATCGCTGAGTTGTCCTGGTACATCTCAGACCTGTGTGCTCAGGTTGGCCACTGGGTTCAACCTCCCAATTTGCTGGGATGACGAAGCTGAGACCCCAAGCCTGGCTTGCCTCCTTCGTCAAAAATGAACAAGAAGCCAGGAGTGGCAGACCATATCTGGAATCCCAGAGCTATGGGAGGCAGAGGCATGAGGATGGCTGGAGCCCAGTAGATCAAGGCCAGCCTAGGCCACACAGGGAGACTTCATATCCCCACACATTCAAACAGGGGATCTGGGGTCGTGGTACCTGTCTTCTTGGCCACTCTGTAGGCTGAGGTGAGAGCATCACTAGAACCCACAATTTTGAGGCTGGTGGTGAACGATGGTCATGCCCCTGGGCCCCAGCCTAGGTCAGAGAGCCAGACTCGCTCTCCAAAATCATCAGAATTGTACACATATTCTCCACTGCTTGTGGTGTGTTCAAAGGATGACTGGCTTTTTAGCCAGGAAAAATGGGATTGGGGAAAAAAATGTCCCCAGGTGAGGGATGTGTCCCTGGCTTTTCTGGTTGGAAGGTCCTAGTTGCCAAGTCAGAGGGTTGGCGTGCCTGGGGTTCTTTTCTCATCTTGGAGAGGAAAGTCAGACCGGACACGGCCAGGGAGCCTCAGAAACTCTCACACCAAAGTAGGGACAGCCATTGCAGGGGATGGAGCTGGAAGGTACCAAGCTTAGGGGATGCTCATGTGTGGGAGGAGTTGGGGATAAGGACTGAGGGCAGAAAATTTGCAGGAGAGTGGATCTTTCTTTCATTTTTTCTTTCATTCATTCATTCATTCTTTCTTTTCTTTCCTCACTAGGTTGACAAGGCTGCTCTCAAACCATCCAACTCAAGCCATACTGTCGGCTTGGGCCTCCAAATCTGCTGCGATCAATGTTTACATTTTGTCAATATTCTGGTCTTCCTGACTGGTCTTGAACTCTGGGCCAAAGGCACTCCTCCCGCCAAAGCCTGCCCTCACCCAAGGTTTTCTGGGTTTTGCTTGGGGTCAAGGTGGGGTCTTGCTATGGTGTCCAACCTGGTCTTGAGCTACTGGGCTCCAGCCATCTTCCCGTTTTGTCCTCTCCAAGTGCCAAGGAGACATGCGTGAGTTGCCCGGCCATCCTTGTATCCCAAAAGTTTGAGAGTCACTCCTTCCCTTTCTCTGAGGCTGGCAATGGTGGAAGCAAGTGGGTTCACCCTGGGAATGAGACGGGAGGACAGGTGGGTGCCCTGGTGGAGACATGCCCCTGTGACAGTCACTCGCCCCAGGGAAGCCTCAGCGGGAGACTCCAGACACTCTCTCATTGGTCCTGGGTCATCCGAAGGGAGTGGACC
>NW_007253169.1:0-766 GCF_000164805.1 Carlito syrichta
TGAAAGAAATCATAGATGACACACAAAAAAGAAAGAAGATCTCATGCTCATGGATCAAAACTCAATATCATTAAAATGAGCATACCCCTCAAAGAAATCTGCATATTCAGGCTCTATTGAAATATCATTATTAACCATCAAGAGAGCAGGGAGACAGCACACAGAATGGGAAAAAATATTTGCCAACTGTATATCTGACAAAGGCCTAATGACTAGGATATACAAGGAACTCAAACGCTCTGAAAGGAAGAAAAGCAAACAGCCCCTTTAAAAAGTGGACAAAAGACATGAATAGACACATCTCAAAGGAAGATATACAGACAGCTAACAGACACATGAAAAAGTGCTCAGCCTCACTCATCATCAGAGAAATGCAAATCAAAACCACATTGGGATACCTCCTAACCCCCCGAAAGAATGGCCATCATTAATAAACAACTACAGATGCTGGCGAGGATGCGGAGAAAAAGGAACACTTCTACAATGCTGGTGGGGATGCAAACTAGTGCAACCTCTTTGAAAGTCAGTGTTGTGATTTCTGAAAGAACTGGAAATTGACCTTCCATATGACCCAAAAATTCCCTTATTGGGAATATACCTGGGGGGATTCAAATCATTCTACCAAAAAGATAACTGCACATGCATGTTTCTTGCAGCTCTATTCACAATAGCAAATACATGGAACCAACCATGTTGCCCATCGAAGCTGGACTGGATTTTTAAAATGTGGTACATATACACAATGGAATATTATGCAGCCATGAAT
>NW_007253169.1:1202-3569 GCF_000164805.1 Carlito syrichta
TTGTATACCTAACCCTGAATTGTACTCCATCCACATCTTTACAATAAAAATTTTTTAAATTTTTTAAAAATATCATTCTTTTGCACATAACTAAGATGAACAGTTCTAAAGTTTATATGAAACAAAAAAGAGTTTGGATATGCATAGCAATGCTCAGTAAAAAGAACAGATGCACAGATATCATATTACCTGACTTCAAATTAGGCTACAAGGCTTTGTAACTAAAAGAACATGATACTGGTACAAAAATAGACACATAAATTAATGGAACAAAATAGAGAACACAGATACAAAGCCACATACTTGCAACCAAGTGATCTATGACAAAGTCAACAAAATAAACAGTGGGAAAGAGACCCACTCTTCATTAATGATGCTAGAGAGGGAGAAACAAGATGACTACAGACCAGGTTGAAGTGTGAGAATCTGCAAAAGTGAGTGTCTATAAAGATTCTTTGCATGAGTGGGTGTATGCCGGTAGGTGAGTGAAAGTCCATCTGAGGGGAGACTTGGATTCATGCAACTGGGGTTGTCCTACAGAGGTGACGGCTACCCACTACTGCCCTGACATTGGATCCTCCAGTGCACAGGATTGTCTGCCATTCTCGGGCTCTCTTGAGATGAAGCAGCAGAGAACAGCGGCTCTTCACCATCTGGTACCTGACCCACATCATCATCTGAGGCAGAAGACCAGGCACAAGCAGCAGGAACCACGGAGAAGGCATGGTGTGGAACTCTGGAATGAAGCCTCAATGCTGGTGAGAAGATGCTGACCAGCACCATCTTCTCTGTCCTGAGACCAGACAGAGGCCTGCATTGCCCTGCCCAGGTATGTCCAGCCTCCAACCTGGGACCCAGAGACGGTCTCCTCATCAGACTCGAGACAGATGCCCCTCCCCCATGCTGGAACAGGCACAAACACATCAGATCTGAGGAGGAGACTTGACAACTACAGCAGCAGCAGACAAGTCAGGTGAGTTCATATCTGATCCAGACTCCTCCCATGGTAGTCCATGGGGCATCTGACCCAAGCCGATAGCAACCTTATCAACCTGTACTGAGAGTGAAGGGAATGGGCTGGACACTGAAATCACTCCTTAATGTGTGAGCTGCAGCCGAAAGGGACCCAGAACTACAGAAATGGCCACAGGGTGAAATTTTGTTGTTGTTGTTGTTGTTTTCTTTTTTCTTCTCTCTTTCTGTTTTTGTCTGTTTTCATACTTGCTTTCTTTCTGCTATTTTAATGTATTTTTTAGATTTTCTGTTTGTGGATGGGTACTTTTGAGGGCAACAGGGTGGTTTTTGTTTGTTTGTTTGATTGATTGTATGATTGTCTGTATATTTTTGGTTTATTTTTTGTTTTTTCTGTCTTTGTTTCTCTGTTTATTCATTAGTTGATATATCTATATATTTTCCCTCTTCTTCTTCTCCCTCTCCATCTTCCTTTTGTCTTCTTCCTTTCTTTTTCCATTCTTTTCCTTTTCCTTATCTCATTTTACCACATTTTTTAAAATGCAGTCCAGCTTCTGTGGGTAGCATGATTGGTCCATGTTTTTGCTACTGTGAATAGAGCTGTAACAAACATGCATGTGTAGGTATCTTTTTTGAAGAATGATTTGTGTTCATTATTTAGGGTCTATAGATTTTAGAAACTCTTACAACAGAAAAAAGTAATATTTCTATATACAAATAGTAAAATATTAATAACTGAATAAATCAAGAACACAATTCCATTTAGAATATCTACCAAAAATAAATAAATTGCTTAGGAAATATTTAACCAAAATTAAATACCTCATGCTTATTGATTGGAAGAATTAATATCATCAAAGTGGCCATATTACCCAAGACAATTCAGATTCAGTACAATCCTTAGCAAAATACTAATAACATTCTTAAGAGATATAGAAAAAACAAAACTAAAATATGTTTAGAACCCAAAAAATACAGCAATTTCCAAAGAAATTCTGGAAAAAAAAAGACTGGAGGCATCACAAGTCCATATTTATTAACCAGAGCAGCAAAATTGTGGTATAAAAACAGACATATCAATCAATGGGACACAACAGAGATTCCTAAAATAAATCAGAGCATTTACAGACACCTTATTTTTGACATAGAAAACAACCATATAATTGGGGGAAAGCCATCATTTCAATGAGTGGTGCTAGTAAAACTGAATATCCATACACAGAAGAAGGAAAGTAGACCCCTACCTATCGCATACAGAAAAATTCACTCAAAACTGATTACAACACTAAACATATGACCCAAAACTGTAAAAAAAATAACAAAAAGTTCATAGGGGGGAAAAAACTGGACATTGGTCCAGACAAAGATTTTGTGTGTAAAATCTCAAAAGAACAG
>NW_007253169.1:3881-5072 GCF_000164805.1 Carlito syrichta
CACCTCAATTTCTCAACCAACTCATCTTCCACAAATCCTCCACCACCCCCTACTGGGGAGAGGAAAACCTATTCAGTAAATGGTGCTGGGAAAACTGGATGACCACATGCAGAGGATTGAAACAGGATCTCTACCTATCCCCATACACAAAAATTAACTCTAAATGGATCACAGACCTAAATGTAAAACCTTTAATTGTACCTTAGAAATACAGGATACACTCTTATGGAAGTTAGAAATTGCAGGAACCTTAGATAATGCAGGAGGCACTCTTATGGAAGTTGGAATTGGCAACAAATTCTTGATAAAAACCCAAAGTGTCCAGGCCATAAGAGACATCATAGACAAGTGGGACCTCATTAAACTGACAAGCTTCTGCAAAGCCAAAGAAACCAAGAAAGCAGGGACACAGCCCACAGACTGGGAAAAAATATTTGCCAATTCTATGTCTGACAAAGATCTAACATCAAGATCTACAAGGAACTCAAATGTGCTGGAAAAAAAACAACCCCATTACAAAGTGGGCTAAACAAACAGCCCCATTACAAATATGAATAGACACTTCTCAAAAGAAGACATATTGTCAGGAGCCATAATCTTACAGGTGCCAGTTCTGAAGCTGCCTGAAGCGTACCCACTTCACCAGGCAGGCAAAGCCACTGGTGAAAACCATAGAATTGGCAAAGCCCCATGGAAGGGAAGGCAGAGGGACTTCAGATGGCCCTGGGGAAAACAACGACTTATGCTTCTCATAATGTTAATTCTCATGATATGTCTGTTCTGGATCTCTGAGAAAATTTTACCAGTTAAGCGTTTTGTTTTTAATGAAACCCAGCATAATGGGACAACCGAAACTAGACATGACATCCAAAGGTCATTAGTTAATAATCGTCTTTTGAGCAGGCCTTTAACAATAAAAAAACAAATTCTTGCTTCTTTTTCCCTCCAGTTGATACTATATTTACCTTACCCTCTTACAAGAACATGAGAAAAATTTTCCCAGGATTGGACACAGCAGGAGAAAACATTTTTAAGAACATTACACAGTTTAATTACCCTTTTAAATATTTTCTTACCACTGCTCTCCCTCCTCCCCTTAGGAGTACTAGAAACGTCAAATCAATAGACACATTTTACCCACAGTGAAGGTTGACGGATATGTTGGGATATAAAATTAATAACACAATATGG
>NW_007253170.1:0-2347 GCF_000164805.1 Carlito syrichta
TAAGAGGTAATCGACAGTCAGGTTTTGGAAGTAGGAATCTGGATAATGGCAGTCCTCATATACAGGAAACTGCACTCTGTATTGCTAAAGGAGAATAAGGAATCATGTATACATGTGTCCTCCATACCAAAAAAAACTTCATCGTGTCTTGCTAAGGGCTAAACACAAATTTGGGTTTTTCAAGCATAACCTAGGAAATTAAATACTCATATACAGGCAACTGCACTGACTTTTCCTAAGAAATAATAGGAATCTGAGTGACATGCTTTCTCAATCACCAAAAAAGTACACGGTGTCTTCCTAAGATCTAAACAAGAATGAAGCTTTTGACGCATGTATCTGTGAACAGGAGTCCTCATATACAGGCAACTGCATGGCTGTTGCTAAATATAAGAAATCTGTGTTATACGAGTCCTCAACCTGAAAATCTACAGGGCAACTTGCTGACGCCTACAGAAGAATCAGGGTTTCGAAGCATGAATGTGGGTAATAGCAATCCTCATATGCAGGAAACTGCATGGTCTCTTGCTAAGAAAAAGAAGAAATCTCTTTCCAAAGGTTCGTCTATCAAAAAATCTACTGACGTCTCACTAAGTGCTAAACAAGAATCAGGGTTTTGAAACAGAAATCTAGGGAAAGAGGGTCCACACATACAGGACTCTACACGGCCTCCAACTAAGTGCGAATAAAGAATCTGTGCTGTACGCGTCCCAATCCAAAAAATTCCCAAGGTGTCTGTTACGTGACAAACATGAAGCAGAGCTTCAAGCTCCCCAAATGTTTTGGAGCAATTTAGCATGCGGATATTATGAATCGGTCATTTCAGGACTCCAGCAACATTCTGGTCCTCTTAAAAGGTGTAAACCGGTACTGGGCACTCCAAGTTCGTTAGGTTCCTCAGAACAACTAAGGCCAGATTCCAGGACAAAAAGAATCTTCTTGCCATATCTGGATGTACCTCTGGTATTAAGGTGAACCCTGTAATCCTTCCCCTTCTGTGTCTCTTTTTATTTTGAGATGTGACAAGGGTTTTGCAGTTGCCAAATGTTTAGTACGTATTTTTAAAGGTAAACAGGAATCATAAAATCCACTTCCCTAGGAAACTGCTGAGCATCTGTCTTTTGATATACTGAGTTTGGAATCCACATCGAGCGGAAAATTCTGGGCATCTTACTGAGAAGGAAAAGGAAATCTGGTTCTAAGATTTCTCATTTTCCGGAATCTACGGGGCTCTTGATAAGGTTTAATCAGCAATCTGGGCTTCTGGATCCCTACATTTTCAGAGTTACTTGCTCCGTGGATACGCTAAATCTGTCATTAGAGATCCTCACGAACATTCTTGTCCTCTTGTTAGTTGTAATCAATGCTCTGGCCCTACAAATCCTTTTGTTTCCTAGGATCATCTATGACCATAATCATATTCCCCAGAATCAAAAGGTATATTGGTACAAAATTCATCTATTCTGTTGACCTCAAATTACAGAAAATTCTTGTGGGAAGTCAGGTCGGAATTGGAATGTTGGGTTTAGAGGATTCCACATTTTGGGGAGGTCTTGTGAAGGGGAACCAGTAATCTTGGATTCCAGTTAACAAAGAACATTATGGGAGTCTTTCTCTTGATATCCAAAGAACTGGAATTCTCAGTCACCAGTAACTCTCTCAGCATCCTGGAGAGTGAAGTGGAAACCTGGGTAATGGGAATCGTCATATACAGGAGCATAAATGTCATATTGCTTAGGAATTATAAGGAATCTAGGTTACATGAGTCCTCAATCCCAAAAACTACAGACCGTCTTCCTAAGTGGCAACCATGAATCAGGTTTTTGAAATAGGAATCCGGGTGATGGGAGCCCTCACATACAGGTAACTTCACTGCCTCTTCCTAAGTAAGAATAAGGAATCTGCGTTACTCGTGTCCTCTATCACAAAAAAAATTCAGTTCGTCTTCCTATGGGCTAAATACGACAGGTGTTTATAGCATGAATCTGGGGAAATGGAGTCCTTATATACAGGAAACTACATGACCTTTTGCTAAGAAAGAATAAGGAATCTTGGTTACACGAGTCCTCAATTCCAAAAATATACAGAACATCTTGGAAAGTGCTAAAAAGAATCAGAATTTCGAAGCAGGGTGTATCTAATGAGAGTCCTAATATACAGGAATGTACACATCCCCTTGCCAAGGAAGAAAAAGAATCTGTGTTATAGCAGTCCTCAGACCTAAAAATGAACACGCCATCTGCTGTGGGCTAAACAAGTATCAGTGTTTAGAACGTGCAACATAGGTATTAGCAGTCATCATATACAGAATTACACGATCCCTTGTTAAGGAGAAATAAGAAACCTG